>NW_027494900.1:0-245523 GCF_021521415.1 Bidens hawaiensis
CGTTTGCAAAACGTAGAAGGAGGTTCACTAGTTAGTTGTTTGTTGTTATAGCTCACCGAAGATCAAGAACCGTGATGTTTGAAATCGGTTTTAGGATGATGTTTTTTGTGAAGCTATGAAGTTATTGAAGTAAGAAAGAAATAAGCTAAGAGCATATTTCTCAAGGAAGAAGAGAAGATTAGGGAGATGGTGCTATCTGCCCAAATCTGTTGTGTTTATGTTTATGGCTAAGTCTCTCTTATATAGGAGAAGAGACTTAAGCCTTTCGTCCAATTGTAACTAATCTAGTTTCCTCCAGTTTGCCTATAGAGTTGACCTTTATGGGCGGGAAGCTTTGGACCGCTGGTCCATAGTTAAAATAATATTACTTTATCCGAGCATGTCCTTTGTTCAGAGGGGAACGGATGTGAACAGTGATGTGACATCATACTGTAGCACGTGGGTACTTGTTTACATAAGTTTGGGCGGGAAACGAAGCTTTTAACCTTTTAACCCTTTTAGCGTTAATGTATTTCAGCCATTTTATCATTTCCTTGGGCTACCCCTGTTATCAGCCCCCCAAGTCAGAGGTGTTTGAGGAGTATGCTTAAGGGCTTCTGACTTTTGCACACATTTCGAGCTTTGTTCAGTTTTGGTTGTTTTTTGAATTATTGATGTGACAGTTGATGTGATTGTAACTGTCAGATTACGGTTTCCAATAACTGCTTTTCATTAATAGTTATCAATGGTATAACTATTCACTTTCTTCCAGATTTCTTTAACAATTTCCACCATAAACACTTTCAAGTTTCATTCAATCCACTACCAGGTTAGTTTCGATCCTTCATTCTTCTTCAAAATTATGGTTGTCAAAAAGAATCTTTCGATCAGTTTTTCCCGATTAACCCAGGAAGAGGTTGAATCGTTTTGTATTGAGTGGGGAATAGGGTTAAAGAATAAACTGATTGCTCCGTCGGTCGATTCTCTCATCGATCGTTGTCCGGCGGGTTTTATCGCTCTATATTGCCGTCATTTCGAATTTTCTAACCTCCGACGCCCTTTTTCGGTTTTTGTTCCTAATGTTTTGGAGTATTATCGTATATCATTCGGCCAAATCCATCTGTTAGGGCTTGCTAGGGTTTTGCATTTTGAAGTTTTGTGTAGAGCCCTAGGTTATGACCCTTCGCTGTTGAATTTTCGCCATTTCTTTCGCTTAGCGAAAAATGGTGATTGGTACACGTTCGAACATACCAAGGTTGATATATGTTTGGTTTCCTCGGCGGTTACAACCCTCGGTTATTGGAATGACCATTTTTTCTTTGTTTCTGATTCTATCCTTCCGTTCAAGCCTGTTTGGAGACAACCCGAGGCCGTTCTAAATGAACCGGAGCCAGCCGAGTCGGAGTTGAATGAGGCTTTTTTGAAATCGATTAGGAAATGTCCATCGCGTCTTCGTCCTTTTCCCGAACACCTTCTTGTGTTGTTAGGAATTAGCAAACTTTGGGATAAGCCTAATCGGGATCCCGTGCTTATGAGGGATAATAAGGGTATGCATTTGTTTATCCCGTATTTGCTTTATCTTGCTGATATGTTTGCTAATGGGTTTCTTTTGTGTTTGCAGTCATGTCGGCTTTGGACTTCTTAAAGAGCGATGATACTTCTGACGTTGGTTTTACTGATGTTGCGGCTGTTGTTGGTGATGATTCGGTGGCTCGGGGGAAGGAGGGTCGATTTGAGGATGTTGCGTATGTTGGGGTTGCAAATGTTAAAGGATTTACCAAAACTGCTGTTCCAAAGTCTTCCACTCGTCGTTCCACACGACGTTTGTTGAAGTCTGTTGGCACTTCATCCTCTCATGAGCCAGTTGAGGTTAGTGATGACATTCAAGTTTCTGAAGACCAAGGTCCAACTGTGGAGGTTGAGAAGGAACAGGGGTTGGTGGTTTCTAAGAAGGGGAAGTCGGCTGGGAAGAAAGCCATGATGTCTGTGGTTCAAGGGTTGGATGGTGATGCGGTTTATGTGCTAGAGTGGAGTGTCAAGGTTGGGGATAGTTTCAAGGATCCCGAAGTTTGTGCTGATGCGTTAGCCCATTTTGCTCCTCCGGGAGTTCGTGATACTATTTCCAAAATGGAGGGTGACTCCTTGTTATCCAGATTGATCTTGAATTCTTGTAACGTTTCTGCCCTTTTGGCAGAAGGTGTTACACGCTTTCAAAAAGGGATGGAGGAGTATGAAGGATTTATGAAGACGAAGGAAAAGATGAAGGCCTCTATGACGGCCATGAAAAAGGATGTTGAAGGTTTTTCTGAGAAGGAGAAGGTGTATGTGAAACGGATTGACGAGTTGTCTCGTGGCCATGAGATTGAAATGGCAGGGTTGAAGAAAGCCATGGAGGCAGATAGGGCTAAGTTGGATGCTGACCGTGAAGCCTTCGAGATGGAGAAGGAAGGCTTGAAGGCTTCGGTTACCCAGACTTTTGATGACAACAAGTGGTTGATTGAGCATGGGTTTCAGCAGGTTGTATCTTACTTGCTTCATTCTAAAGAGTTTAACTCGGTGATGGGCGGAGTTTACACGAAGCTGCTAGGCCATGGGAAGCATTTAGGTTTCATTGCAGGCTTCCATCATCACGAAACCGGTCAGCCTATGGAGCAGTCCCCCTTGTTCAACCCTGAAGCTTACAAGCTTTTCACCGGTTCAGTTTATGCGATGGAATGGCTCACTTACCCTTATGTGGGTAAAGTTTCATCATGCTATGGTAAGCCTCTTTCAGTTTTGCAGGGCTTGAAACCAGCCGGCCTTGATGAGAAGGTTGCTAAAGAGGTGCTTGAGTCTCTGTCGAAAAAGCGTTCCCGTTCCGGTGATAGTGAGGAGACTTTATTTGGGGGAAGCGACAGATCTCATGTGGCAAGTCTTGAAGGCTTGGCTGTTGCTGATGTTGTCCCACAAGTCAAGAATTCCAAGAAGGCTAAGGGTGGTAAGGCTAGTACCTCAAAGCCTGTTCCTGATGTTTAAACAATTTATTCGTAGCTTTCTTAGCACTTTAAAACAATGTTATGTAATCTCTAAACAATGTAGGTTTGGCATGGAACTCTTAAAGTTTCTACCTTGTGGTTGTGTTTGGCCTTTTTGGCCCTTTAAACATTTTCTTGAGAATCCTTGTGATTTTCTTGTTTAGCCTTAATTGGCTTATTATGTATGAATGCTATTAGCTATGGCCTTGGAATGGCCTTGTTTATGAACTATGATGTTCTATGTATTTGTGTATTAGTTGTTTGTCTTGTTAGTTTGATGTGATTTTAGCTAACTTTCCTTAAGAAGTTTTAGTGCTGCAGTCACTTTAGCTTCAAGGCTTCATTAGTTAAAAAGCACATGTTGGCTATCCTTTACATCACTACTTAGTGTATGTTTTTTTTTTTGTTTTCGTAAACTTTTGTAAGCTTAAGGAACGAATTGGTGTAGGCTGTTCAGACCTGTCTACGAGACAAGTTTTAGTTGAAAAATTTTCTAAGTCTCATGGAGTAGGATTGACATAGGTACTCACCTCTTATATAGGTCCATTTAACCCTAGAACCTATTGAGCGATGTGGCCTGGGAGCTCATCCCCTTACACGGCCCTTGCCATGGAGTTTCTTGCTAGGTTCTCAACCTGATTATAGGATAGTAAAGACAAGTTATGACAAAAAGTTTATCATTCATTCAAGAGGTTGTTCACAAAAAGGAGAATTATACATCTCTTGAAATACATATTTAGATTTTGACTAGGCATGGAACCTTTTAAGGGTTTTGCCGTTCCAGTGTCTTGGAAGCCTTTTGCCTTATGCGTCGGCTAGCTTGTAGGATCCACCCTTGTGGGCTTCGAGGATTGTGTATGGTCCTTCCCACTTTGGGCCAAGTTTTCCTTGATTTTCTTTCTTGCTGGCCTCGTTGTTTCGGAGTACAAGGTCTCCAGGCTTGAAGCGTTCATGCTTTACTCTAGCATTGTAATAAGCTTCCATTTTTTGCTTGCATTTAGCCTCTTGTATTGCAGCTTGATCACGAATTTCTTCGAGGAGTTGCAAATTCAACATGGTCTCATTGTTGTTTGATTCGAGGTCCATGTTGAGTGTTCTTTGAGTCACAACTCCGACTTCGGCTGGGATTACGGCTTCCGATCCGAATACTAGGCTGTAAGGCGTTCGCTTGTTGCTTGTCTTTTCGGTTGTTCTTATTGCCCATAGAACGTTTGGGAGTTCTTCAAGCCAATTGTTGTTGTGCCTTCCTAGCCTTGTTTTGATTCCTTCAACGATGGTTCTGTTTATTCTTTCAACTTGGCCGTTGGATTGTGGGTATGCAACTAAGCTGAACACTTGAGTGATTCTGAACTCTTTGCACCATGTGCTAAAAGGCTTCTCAGCAAATTGTTTCCCATTATCCGTGACCAACACTCCTGGCAGCCCATAACGGCAAATGATGGTTTCCCATACGAAGTCGATGACTTGTTTGCCCGTTATTTTTGCAAGTGGTTTGACTTCAGGCCACTTGGTAAAGTAGTCAACTGCTACTAACAAAAACTTTACCCCACCCTTGGCCGGTGGGAATGGACCGACAATATCCATTCCCCATTTGTGAAAGGGCCAAGCTGAGGAGATGGAGACTAGATCTTGTTTAGGGCTTTTGGGAACCGGTGCATGAATTTGACAAGCTTCACATTTCTTGAGTTGTTCCGTTGCTTCTCGGTGCATGGTGGGCCAGAAGTATCCGAGGTTCATCAATTTTGCAACCACCGTTCTTGGCCCAAAATGAGCTCCACATATCCCCTCGTGAACCTCTTTGATCAGATATTGACTTTGTTCAGGGCCTACACATCTCAATAGTGGTGCAAGGTAGCCCTTTTTATAAAGCGTTTCTCCTTGCAACACATACTGTCTGGATTTGATTCGAACCCTTTCAGCCTCAGTCTGGTCCAAAGGTAACTCACCATTTTTGAGGAACCTTTCTATGGGAGTCATCCAATTGGGACCTTCTTTAGTGATTACATCTTGAACCTCCAATTCTTGAATTGAAGGGGTTTTCAGCACTTCCACCAGTACTTTCTTGGTGAGGTGTGCAAAAGTGAGGGATGCTAGTTTGCTCAGAGCATCGACTCTCTTGTTTTGTGATCTTGGGACTTGTTTGATGGTGCATTCTTGAAACGTGGTCATCAACCCTTTTGACTTTTCACGGTACTTCTTCATGTTGGGCTCTTTGGCTATATAGCTGTCATTGACTTGACTTGAAACAAGCAACGAGTCTGTGAAGACTTGTAGCTTTTGGATCTTCATCTCTTTGGCAATCTTTAGGCCAGCGATCAATGCTTCGTATTCAGCTTCGTTGTTGGTGGTCTGAAATTCAAGTCGAAGAGCATATGTGAATTCTAACCCTTCAGGGTTGATTAAAACGAGTCCAGCTCCTGATCCTTCGATGCTGGAAGCTCCATCGGTAAAAAGCTTCCAGGTTTCAGGGTCAGAAGGTTCAGTGGCAGTTGTGTGTATTTCAGGAATGACTTGTTTTGGGATTTCTACAATGAAGTCCGCCAAGACTTGGACTTTGATAGCTTTTCTTGGGACATAGGTGATGTTATGTTCACCTAGTTCCACAGCCCATTTAGACAATCGGCCTGAATTTTCTGGTTTTTCAAGCACACTTTTGATGGGTTGGTCAGTGACCACTTGTATAGGGTGTGCTTGAAAGTACCTTCGAAGCCTTCTGGCCTTTTGAATTAAGGCCAGAGCAAGTTTTTCCAAAGGAGGATATTTGACCTCTGCCAGTTTTAGTGTTTTACTAAAGAAATAAACGGGTACCTGAACTTTGTCTCGTTCGATGGTTAGAACCGCGCTTAGTGCTTCTTCAGCGACTGAGAGATAGACAGAGATCAGTTCTCCCGTTTCAGGGGTTGCAATAGCTGGGAATGAAGCCAAGTGTTGCTTCATTTGGTTGAAGGCCTCTTCTGCTTCTTCCGTCCACCTGAAGTCTTTCTTGTTGGTGCAACCCTTTAGTGTTTTGAAAAAGGGTAGGGATTTCTCAGCAAGCTTGGAGGTAAAACGCTTCAAGGCTGCAAGCCTTCCATTCCTACTTTCCATTTCTTTTTTTCTTTGTGGAGATTTGGTTTCAAGAACAGCCCTGACTTTGTTGGGATTGGCTTTTATGCTTTGTTTTCCTACGATGTGCCCCAAAAACTTGCCTTCTTCGAACCCCAATGAGCATTTCCCGGGGTTAAGCTTCATGTTGATCTTTCTTAAGTTTTGAAAGGTTTCTTGTATGTCTTCAAGCATTTGATGCTCGGATTTGCTTTTGATTACCAGATCATCAACATAAGCTTCCAAGTTTCTGCTAATTTGGCTAGCAAATGCTTTGTCGACCAAACGTTGGTAGGTTGCACCAGCGTTTCGTAGGCCAAAGGACATCTTTTGATAACAGAAAATACCCTTGTCCGTGTGGAAAGCGGTTTTCTCTTCGTTTTCCACTTTCATGAGAATTTGATGGTAACCCTTGTAAGCGTCGGGAAAGCACTTAAAGGGATGGCCAGTTAGAGAGTCAACCTTGAGGTCCATCTCGGGTAATGGATAGAAATCCTTTGGTCATGCTTTGTTTAAGTCTTTGAAGTCGATGCATATCCTCCAAGACTTGTCAGGCTTTCGAACCATGACTGGATTAGCCACCCAAGATTGATACTTGACCTCACGTAGGATCCCAGCTTGTACAAGCTTTTCAACTTCTTGACATGCTGCCAAACTTCTTTCAGAAGATAGGCTCCGTTTCTTTTGGACAACAGGCTTGACGTCGGGAGGTATTTTCAGCTCATGTTCTGCAATGCTTCGAGGGATGCCTGTCATGTCTTCCGGGCACCAAGCAAAGACATCGCTATAGTGTATCAACAACTTTTCAAGGTGTGAGAGGATTTCTTGGGAAAGGCTTGTGTTAACCCGTACCTTTTGTTCGGGGTACTTGGGGTTTATGATCAAGCCTTGCTCTTCATCTTTGATTTTTGAGATTTCCCCATCAACCGTGTAAACCTCTTGGGTAGGTTGAAGGGTTGCAATTCCCATGTCGGTGGGAAACTTTGTAGCACCTTGACCAACCGAGACAGCCATGCTGAATACACATTGCCCTGGCCTTCCTATGATCACATCATAGTTGGAAGGTGTATTGATAACCACAAAAGTGAGTGGTTTGGTTTTCTTCATCCTGCCTTCACTAACACAGACATCAAGGGTTAGTTGGCCTAAAGGCTTCAAGGGTACGTCGGCGATACCTTTTATAGATGACTTGGAGGGTTGAAGCCTTGAACGTTCTTCCTTACTCAGCCGGTTGAAGAATCTTTCATACATGATCTCTGTGGCCGCCCCTGTGTCAATATAGGCTTTGTTTGTTTGGAGTGTTCCCATGTTCGCTTTCACCGTTAGAGGGTTTGAGAGTAAGTTACCTTGAGGCGGTGGGAAGCAGATGCATTGAAGCTCCCAAGCCTCCAAGCGTGTCGTTTGTGGGGAACACCTTGGTCTATATTCACCATATTCACTTCTTTGCTTTTTCTTTCAGCCATCTTGTCTTTGACCCCTTTCACCAAATGAGCCAATTCTCCAGACTTGACGGCTTCCTCAATTCTTCTTTTGAGTTGAAAGCAATCATTTGTGTGGTAACCTTTTTCTTCGTGAAACTCACAGAACTGGGTGGAGCTTTCGTTATTCTTGCTTTTGGGCAAGGGTCGAGGAGGTCGGAAGTTGTGCTTCACTTCTTCTGTGGCAAGGATTTCCTGAGGGGTTTTGGTTAAGGCTATGAAGTTTGCAGTCTTCTCCTTGCTTGGAGGGTTCCGACCTGCAGGCCTTCGTTGATCTGAACTCTGGGGATACTTGTCATAAGGAGTGTAGTTCCCTCTCTTTCGGTTAGGGTTGTTGCCTCGCCAACTGGGAGCTCTTTTTCGCTGCTCTTTGAAATCAACGGCCTCCTCGCCTTGAATATGTGCCTCAGCTCGTTCAAGAGCTTCTTCAAGGGTTTTAGGCAGGTACTTGTTAAAGTCCCTTGTGAGGTGCTTGGAGGTAATGGCGTTCATGAAGCCTGCCACCCTCATTTTTTCGTCAGCCCCCACATATTGTAACCCTTCTTTCTTGTACCTTTCGATGAAGTCTCGAAGGCTCTCATCATCCTTTTGTTTTATCTGAAAAATGACAGTGGCGTCTTTGACGTACCTTCTTTGTTGTGAGAAGTGGGCCAAGAAGCCTTTGCTCAGATCATCGAAGCTTCGAACGCTTTGAGCAGGAAGGTCGTTGAACCATATTCTTGCCGATCCGACTAACGTTTGCATGAACATCAAGCAGCATTCAGCATGGGACCATTTTTCAATTCTGGCTGCCCCAATGAAAACTTGGAGGTGGTCTTCGGGATCTTCAGTCCCATCATACGTTCTTATATGGGGTGGCATCTTGATTTTTGTTTGAAAGTCATAATCGGCGATTTGTTGAGAGAAACATGATAAGTTACCGGGCTTGTAAGGCTTTGCTAGATCTTCATCTAGCCTCACAGCCGGATTATGACTTGTTGTTCCTTGGTGAGTACCCAGCGCTTGGTTGATGAGCTGGGTCCAAGGGAAATGCGCCATCATTTGAGCCATCATCTGAGGCATGAGGTTAAAGCCTTGAAGGCTTTCAGGTGTTGCTGCTGTTTGGTTTGCTCCCATGGAAGTGCTCATCGCTGCACTTCGAGCCAAGGGCAAGACTGCTCCCACGTAGTAGCTGAAGGAGGAGCACTTGAAGCTGGTGACTGTCATATTTGGTCGAGGGTGGTCTCGTGTCCAAGGGGTTGTGAAGTGAACAAAGGGAAAGTCGTTGGGCGTGATCTCCCATAGGTGTAGGGAGATGGGTTAAAGGGTTGACAGGTTACACTTGGACCAGCTTCAAAAAGAGAAGCAGCCGGGCGTGAGCTGATTAGAGGGGAAGGTGGACGTCCAAGCGACAGTGAGGGCTCTGATTCGTCATAATCTAGCCTTATTCTTATCCCCTTTTCTCTTTCTTGGCTCACGTGTTGGTTAAGAAGATGTCTTAGTTGCAAGAAATGTCGTGATACCTTCTAACGTCAAGTCGACGCGTTCCGGGGTGTTCGTGACTCCTGCATGGGGAGAAGGAACTCCGGATCGTGAAGGGGTTGGAGTCCGAAAAGGTGAAACTCGAGGAACAAGGGTCCCGTCGAAGTTCCTCCCGGAGTGGAAAAAATCGAGGTCGTCGCCGGAGTTTCTAGGCCGGCACTTGATGTTGGTGTTCTCGACACTTGGTTGACTTCTCCGGGAGATCCACCTTTTGACATGGTGATGATGGAGCTACACTACTGGTCTTTATGATAAAGTAAGCGGTGTAGCCCCACGGTGGGCGCCAACTTGTTGCTACAATAAAGATAAGACCAATGATAGTGAATGGACTGGTTAGGCTAACAAGCTTCAAGGGTTCAGGTTAACCTAACGCAGGTCGTGGTGTCCCTCTACGTTTGAAAAACGTAGAAGGAGGTTCACTAGTTAGTTGTTTGTTGTTATAGCTCACCGAAGATCAAGAACCGTGATGTTTGAAATCGGTTTTAGGATGATGTTTTTTGTGAAGCTATGAAGTTATTGAAGTAAGAAAGAAATAAGGTAAGAGCATATTTCTCAAGGAAGAAGAGAAGATTAGGGAGATGGTGTTATCTGCCCAAATCTGTTGTGTTTATGTTTATGGCTAAGTCTCTCTTATATAGGAGAAGAGAATTAAGCCTTTCGTCCAATTGTAACTAATCTAGTTCCCCTCCAGTTTGCCTAGAGAGTTGACCTTTATAGGCGGGAAGCTTTGGACCGCTGGTCCATAGTTAAAATAATATTACTTTATCCGAGCATGTCCTTTGTTCAGAGGGGACAAGGATGTGAACAGTGATGTGACATCATACTGTAGCACATGGGTACTTGTTTACATAAGTTTGGGCAGGAAACGAAGCTTTTAACCTTTTAACCCTTTTAGCGTTAATGTGTTTTAGCCATTTTATTATTTCCTTGGGCTATCCCCGTCATCAAATAGAAAAATGGGTTTGTGTCAAAGTTTTAGCCTGACTTCTAAACGTGTTGGGTCTCTTATGAAAACATTCACTATATAACTAATTTTAAGTAGAAAATGCAAGAACCAATTCTTGATTTCTTGTACTTAGTGTTTTAAATGTAATACTTAACCACCACTTTTTCTCTTATAAGTTCTCACATTCTCTACTTAAAATTGATATTTTATTTAATCATTCCTTATATATATTATTATTGCAATTATAAACTAGTTTTTTTTCCAACTTGGTTGAATGATTTTATCCTACTATTCACTATGGGCTTCACCTACAAGGAATATGGTTTATGCATGTGTATACCATAATACTCTTTTGTTGTGTCTCAGACTCTCAAATCACGTAAAAATAAAAATTACAAGTCTTCAACAACAAAAGGATCGTTTGTTTTGCACGTACCTAATTGCGTAGGTTGTCGGTTCTATCAACAAACAGTTCAATCTTCTCTCCACGATCAAGGACCTAGACACATCTCACTTTTTTTTACTTTAGTTTCGTGATCACCATAAGTACCACAAGCATGATCAAAGAGAAAATCTTAGAACTGGAATGTTACTTTCTCAATGTTACCCATCATAACCCCTTTGACTTTGGAAAACTGAGCTTTGACCTTAACGATCTTGTCGATCTCTTCAGGGTGTGTAGCACAGTATTGCATTTGCTCCATTTTTGGCCTAAAATCCACGAAAATGTTAGTAACACTAAATAAAGCATTATAACACACCCCACACCTCATGCGCGCACACACATTTTTAAATAGTGATAGTTATGTACCCAAATGATTTACTCAAGCTCTTTGCAGCAGTGGTTGAAGCTTTGCCTTCGGAATATTTCTTATTAAAATCATCCTTAATGCGTTCCAAGAAGGCAATTGGAATATTCTTGCCAAGAGACTTGGCCGTGACAACACAGAACGCTACAACAACCATAAAAAACGAATTAAATAAATTTTCCCATTATTTTCAACAAACGGAATGCTATATACGTCGGGTTATGATGAAAGACGAAACCACTTTCTTTTATGCTTAGTTTTTAAACCTACTTAATAATCCTCATTTGAAACCTCTTCTTAATAAAATATATTTTGAAATTCAAAGTTCCAAATTTTTGTCAAGATCAATTTGTTATGGTAGTTAAAATTAAGATAATGAATCGTTAGGTTTTCTTTGGATAATAAATAACTCCGTCTTTCATAAATTTGTTGTAGAAAGATTGGTGTAATTTTATATTGTAATTTTTGTTGTCTTTTGTTCGGTTTCTAGCTTTTTGCTAGTTGGCTTTTAATGAAATTTGCAGTTCCAAAAAGGAAAAAAATTAAAATTAAGAGGGAGTTAATAAGACTTTGTTCAAAGTTGAAGGACTAGATGATTTAATTCTCTTTCACAAATTATCTCCACATTATATCATGTTTGTACAACTGATTTTAGACATGTTTAAAAAGCTAGGCTTGTATTGTTACTGGTTACGACTCACAACTTACGTACACAATCAAATGTTACATATTAAGAAGCACGGTCGTAATAAGCTGCATAATAAGACAGATTTTATTATTGTTATTATTATTATTATTATTATTATTATTATTACTACGAGACTTTTTTTAACAATGTTTGGAACTACCCCTAATGCCCCAATAACCTTCCAGAGACAGAATGTCAACTGTTTATCATGATTTTGACGCTTCATGTCTGATTCATCCAGGAATACCATTGAGGAAACCCCCAACATGAAACTTCACATATCACAAGCTCAAGGCTGTCTCTAAGAATTTAAATATCATGCCCAACAAGTAATGAAATATATATGCCAATTTTTAAAACGACAATTAACGTTATAACAATAAAGATAACAAAAATATAGTAATAAAATCAAATACCGTAATAGTTAACGGCTAAATGATGATTCGTGAAGCTCTTCTAACATTTTTGACAGTAAGTTGTTGACTGCCTCTCTGTAGTTTATATATCTAAGGTTTCGTTCTTAATAATTATGATTACCAATCCATTAAGTCTTTTTTAGGACATTGTGGATTGCAAGTAAAATTTAACAACTTCAAGTTTGAAGAAACTTCTTTCTGCATATGCCAACATGATTGACATTCGATACCACGGATTCCCCAACCGGGCAACCCTACTGATGAATGGTGGATAACGGCGATGGCTTGATCGTCACATCGTCCCTTGTTTGACGGTTGTGGTTGAGCCTCTAGTCGATCTTCAATCTTCATCAAAGAAGGATTGGGTCTTGAATTCAATCGATCGTAAAGCCATATGTTTATTGAATTTTTATCTTGTTTTTTTTTAAAAAATTTAGGTTGGGCTCTATAGGGAAAATACACAAAATCAATGTACTACTAGCATTAAAGAATGTAGTATAGCAAGTATAGATTGTTAACGCGCCTGCATACATGTCACTGCATATTATGCAAGTTCTACATTGGCTTTTCCAAATAATACACAAGGCGGAATAGCCATTCTTTGTAGATCCTGGGACACCGCACGACGCTTGTAGCACGAGCCCGTGCCACTTCCCTCATCTACCCAATTTGGGTGGGAGAATTTCTTAATAGGTTTTTTTCATTTTAAATTTTCACATCATCCGTGTGGGCAACCTCTCTAGCCCCTATAAAAAACTATTTGGCATCATCCGACCATACCAATAGCTTCGCTATGTGTGTGATTTTACTGAGTACATTTGTTTGTTATTTTCACACCATCATACAACTGCCCGCATTAGAATTTCAGGTCATGAAAATATCCTGTTACAATTAATGGTTCAGCTTACTGTTAAAGAATCACAAATACATGTTAACATCCAAATGAACACTAACCAAAACCAAGTTACCTAATCCACATGTTCCAGCCTTCTCGGAACAAGTTTCACCTTTTGCATCACCGTTCCTCATTTGTAGGACTGATATCGATGCCTTCAACTATAAGCCCACATTTCCAATTAAGTTCACACGTCTCTGCTAACCGAATGTCCATCTCACCATCCGTTTTATCATTATAAAACTTGCCTAACTCAACCTCCATCCAACCATCCGCTCGCTTTTGCGGGGCTCCACTTCTTGTTTCTGAATGTGTATCTTCACTTGGTGGTTTCAAGTACACAACAGTCATTTCCACATCATCGTAGTCATTGGAATTTTCGGTCCCATCAACATGTCTAACCAACGCTTTAGCTGGGAAATCAAGCCCGTGTGAGAGCGGGCCAATATTGTACACAAGGTATGCTGCATATGTTGTGTTTGATGAAAGCATACTTATTTTAAACTTGCCTTTAATTTCTAGCCAACATACAGCTACAAGTTCAGCAACTTCTGAAAATCTGTAATCATTTCAAAAGTACAGACTTCTTTATATTTTTTAATTATTTTCATATCATCACTTATTTGAGAACTAATAAGATAAAATATTGACCTTGATTCGGGTGACGGTCTCCATCTCCAGAAAACTGAATTGGACCAAGATATCGAAAGCGCCTTTGCTCCGAGCATAAAACATTTTTTCCCGTTCTGTTTATAAAGGGAGAAACTCTGTACCCAAAAGAATTAAACCTGATTTAGAAGCAGGGTTACATCACAGAAATGCCACTATTTTCCAGGCTTCATTAAACAAAAAGTTCGATAACAATTTACATGAATTCACCATGATTAGAAGTTTCCATCTATCCATGTACATGAAATATCTAACCAGCAAAATAAACTATATACTAGATAGACTTGGCACTTTTAGTTAAATTTATGATCATCAACATTATTGTATTCGTGGTTAGAGACTTAGACGTAAGCATTTTGGACATATTGCTTACTCATATGTATGTTGGTGACACATCTTTTGGAAGGATTCTTCATTTCTACGGTTCTACCCCATTTCTGCACAATGAAATTATCAAAGCTCAAATTTGGGTCCTTGTGCTTGTTTTTTGAATTATAGACTCTATTATTTGTTCAATGTGATCCATTTATAAATCCATAATATGTCAAGAAGTTTTAACCAAAAAAATCTAAATTTATGTGTTGGTGATCCGCTCCAAAACAAACTACTGATCATTAGCAATGAGGTAAAAAATGATTGATTTATTATGTTGTTTCATTTTCAAGTGTACTTACTTCATACACTTGTGTCCAACTGTTTGGGCATATTAACAGTCCTATACTCCTAGTTAGGCTTGTCTCTGGCAGTTAGTGCTACCTTAATCCTTAGTATATAACCCCGAGGGACCACTAGAGTTTAATACTTTCTTAATAATAGATGGGCAAGTTAAAATAGTTTCACATCCCTTAGATCATCATCATCGTACTCAGTAAATCCCAACAACGGCAAAACTATGATAGGATCTGAGGAGGGTAAAGATGTAGACAGCCTTACCTATACCCCATAGGATAGAGAGGCTGATTCCAGTGAGACCCCCGGCTAGATAGTACCATGTGCCACTATAAACATAAAGCTTTGAGTTCTGTTACGGAATGCATGCGAATCACCATAAAACAGATATCGCACTTAACTGATGAATCAAGTTATGCACATACCTTGATTCAGTTACAAACAAACATCACTCACACAAGGAATCAACACAAAGATCAAGGCCGATTGGTGCAGGGGGTTTAATAGCTCATGACATCCATACATACGTGTTACATCCCACCCCACATCGTTTGAGATGGCGGGCTACTATAAGAAGTTATTGAGTTAAGTGTGTTGCTTTAGGCCTTGAATGCTACAAATGGTGTTAGAAGTTAACCCCTTGATGTATACTGTATAGTGGACAAGAGTCATGCATTTTTTAATAATAAACTAGATAACTGGTTTAAAATTTGCTAAGAAACATAAAAAACTGTCCAGTTAGTTGATTAGAACTTAAGCGAACGAACCAGCGTTAAGTACACATGATTCTGGCAATTTGTTCGTACTTAGGGATGCAACTATCACTTCAACAGATCATTTATGAAAATGAATCACAACCCCTTGTAAAGGGAAAATCATGAAAACTGACTTATGTAGAGAAGTGTTTGGGCATACTAACAGTCGTAGTTAGGCCTTCTAGGCCGTTAGTACTTCCCAATACCTTAATATAACCTGAAGAGACCCGAGTCCTATACTTGCTTAATCATAAACGAGCAGCTTACAAAATTTTCACACCCTTAGATTTGGGTTCTTACTAAAATAAATAAAAAACTACCACCAAAGAAAAGTACCAAGTGTAAATATAAATATAAAGCTTAAAGAGGGGCACATCTTTGAGTTCTGTAATGGAAACTGATGACCTAGCTCATAAATTTGAGCATAACATGTTCATACAATCACTTAACAAATCGATCAAGTTATGCACATTTTTTGATTCAGCTAAAACCAAACATTACCCACCTAAGAAATCAACACAGAGCAAAGGCCGATTGGTCTGGTCTTACAACGCATATGAAACATAACAAAACAAATCACACTTAAACTAATCAATCAAGTTACACATACTTCAATTTAGCTAAAACCAAACACTATGCACATAAAAAATCAAGGGCCGAATGATGCAGGAGGTTTGATAGCTCATTTCAGTTCGTACATGTTACATTTCATCCCACATCGTTCGAGGTGACGGGCTACTAATCTACTATACTTCAACCATAGTTTTAGTTACTAAAGAAGCTACTGAGCTAGTCTGTTTCTTTAGGCCTTGATTGCTACAAATGGTATTAGAATGGTGATCCTTGATGTATAGTGGACAGGATTCATGCATCTTATGATAATCTAGGTAACTTGTTTATAATTCTGTTAAGAAACATAAGCAACTGTCCAGTTAGTTGATTTGAACTTAAGTGAATGAGCCCACGTTAAGTACACCTCTAGTTGACACACACACACATTTCTTAGGCGTGATTTTGGCTGCTTGTTCACACTTAGGGATGCAACTATCGCTTCAACAGATCAGCTATGAACATGAACCATTACCCTTTATAAAAGGAAAACCAAGAAAACAGGCATTTCGACACATTTTTAGCAAAATTAGACATACTTTTTGCCCACATGTTCTAAACCAACCAATCAGAAAACACTAAATAAGATCCATCGGCTAAGAAGGTTAACATTTATTTGCCAAATAAAAACCCTTGAAAAGTACTACGGTCCCACGGGAACACCCAATTAAATCAATACACATGACTAACATTTAGCCAACTTGTTACACTTGTATTGACATTGGTTGTCTTCGTGGACACTGTAGTAGGCTACAAGATTTTTGTGCAGACTGAAAACTGGCCTCCTTAGCCAGCTGTACTTATTTGGCGTTGCCTAAAAGCATCTTCAATGGCGCCCACGTGGCACCGCTTGGATTCGCATTTACAAACCACTTCCCCATTAGTTTGTGAGAAAGAAGAACAAACACTAGAGTAGGCCCCTGTCGAATCATGAAATGAATCTGACCTGATCCATGACGATGTTTCCACGGATTTTCGAGATGAACGAACCACGTCTTGATCTTCTTCTTCGACTGCTTGAGACCTGCAATGGTTTTTCGGGGGTGTGGAGGTGACTGCTAAGAAATCCTGAGGATCTCTTGTTTACAGACACAAAAAGTGGTGGTGGCTCTTATTGAGCATGACCTTTTAATAAGGAGGTGGAGACCTCCTTATATAGAGAGTCTCATAGCCACCATCATGGTACCCTAATGGGCCTAGCCCAGTTAGGGTTACCTCCACAAAACCCCCTCAGCCCAATAACATTGTATTAGTCCATATAATAAAATAAGCCAAACATAATAGATTTAGGGTCGTAAAACCGGGTTTAGTACCATACCCCTACAAGCCCCCCCAAGTCCAGCGTTGCTCCTGGGCGCGCAAGCGTCTAGGTGGAGCGCTGGACTTTATGAGGTGTGTTAGGTCATAGGGCGGTTTTTTTCCCTTTTCTTTAGCCTTGTCTTTATTGTCTTTGAGTTTTGGGAGGTTTTCCTCATGATGGTGACATGTTGCGGTCCTTATGATAATGATGGAGACCTGTCATAAATAAGATACAGCACGCATCATAGTGGCGCGAGGCCTGATAAAAGATGGAGCGCGCATCTCGATAATAATGTAACATAACTTGCGCGCGAGGCAGCTTACGAGTTATGAGAATAATAAAGCTGGCGCGCGAGGCGACTTATGAGCTATAATAATAGTGGAGCCTGCGCGAGTTGCGGCTTACGAGCTATAATAATAATGAAGCTTGGCCATGAGGCGACTTACGAGCTATAAGAATAATGAAGCCTGCGCGCATGGCGGCTTACGAGCTATAAGAATAATAACAGCTTGCGCGCGAGGCGTCTTATGAGCTGTACGAATAATAAAGCTTGCGCGCGAGGCGTCTTACGAGCTATAAGAAAAATAACAGCCCGCGCGAGGCGTCTTATGAGCTGTATGAATAGTAAAGCTTGCGCGCGAGGCGTCTTACGAGCTATAAGAATAATAACAGCCTGCGCGCGAGGCGTCTTATGAGCTGTATGAATAGTAAAGCTTGCGCGCGAGGCGTTTTACGAGCTATAAGAATAATAACAGCCTGCGCGCGAGGCGTCTTATGAGCTGTGTGAATAATAAAAGCTTGCGCGTGAGGCGACTTACGAGCTACAAGAATAATAACAGCTTGCGCGCGAGGCGTCTTATGAGCTGTACGAATAATAAAGCTTGCGCGCGGGGCGTCTTACGAGCTATGAGAATAATAACAGCTTGCGCGCGGGGCGTCTTATGAGCTGTATGAATAATAAAGGCTTGCGCGCGAGGCGACTTACGAGCTATAATAATAATGAAGCTTGCGCGTGAGGCGACTTACGAGCTATAACAATAATAACAGCTTGCGCGCGAGGCGTCTTATGAGCTGTAGGAATAATAAAGCTTGCGCGCGAGGCGACTTACGAGCTATAATAATAATGAAGCTTGCGCGTGAGGCGACTTACGAGCTATAACAATAATAACAGCTTGCGCGTGAGGCGTCTTATGAGCTGTATGAATAATAAAGCTTGCGCGTGAGGCGACTTACGAGCTATAATAATAATGAAGCTTGCGCGTGAGGCGACTTACGAGCTATAACAATAATAACAGCTTGCGCGCGAGGCGTCTTATGAGCTGTGAGAATAATAACAGCTTGCGCGCGAGGCGTCTTATGAGCTGTAATAATAGTGGAGCTTGCGCGTAAGGCGGCTTACGAGCTATAACAATAATAACAGCTTGCGCGCGAGGCGTCTTATGAGCTGTATGAATAATAAAGCTTGCGCGTGAGGCGACTTACGAGCTATAATAATAATGAAGCTTGCGCGTGAGGCGACTTACGAGCTATAACAATAATAACAGCTTGCGCGCGAGGCGTCTTATGAGCTGTATGAATAATAAAGCTTGCGCGCGAGGCGTCTTACGAGCTATAATAATAATGAAGCTTGCGCGTGAGGCGACTTACGAGCTATAACAATAATAACAGGTTGCGCGCGAGGCGTCTTATGAGCTGTATGAATAATAAGGCTTGCGCGCGAGGCGTCTTACGAGCTATAATAATAATGAAGCTTGCGCGTGAGGCGACTTACGAGCTATAACAATAATAACAGCTTGCGCGCGAGGCGTCTTATGAGCTGTGAGAATAATAACAGCTTGCGCGCGAGGCGTCTTATGAGCTGTAATAATAGTGGAGCTTGCGCGTGAGGCGGCTTACGAGCTACTTTATGTCCCGCGCCACGCGCAGATGTTGCATGCGCGTGCGCGTAGACTTTGGTTTTGTGTTATGCGCCACGCGCAGATGTTGCATGCGCGTGCGCGTAGACTGTGATATGTGTGAGCATGTGATGCGTAAGCATGAGTAATATGCGTGAGCATATGTGATGCATGAGCATGTGGTATGAGGATTCCCAACCCTTGAGTTTGGCGCATGTCCATATTGGATATTATGAGGATTCCCAACCTTGAAGTTTGGCGCGTAGCCATATGGGATATTATGAGGATTCCCAACCTTGAAGTTTGGCGCGTAGCCATATGGGATATTATGAGGATTCCCAACCTTGAAGTTTGGCGCGTAGCCATATGGGATATTATGAGGATTCCCAACCTTGAAGTTTGGCGCGTAGCCATATGGGATATTATGAGGATTCCCAACCTTGAAGTTTGGCGCGTAGCCATATGGGATATTATGAGGATTCCCAACCTTTAAGTTTGGCGCGAGGCCTGATGCGCGCATTCACGGCGATGGAGTGGTGACTCGTGAATGCGCGTGCATGGCGAAGGTCTCTTGCGCAAAACCCAGATGTTGGTTTCCGCGGCGGCACATGCACGGCTGCGGAGTGAGAGTCCGCGGGCGCGCGTACATGGCAGCGGAAGTCTGGTAATTTCTGGATCTGCAATTTTAGAGTCAGACCTGCAACTTTAGACCTAAAATCCAGGTCTGTAATCTAGATCTAGATCTGTAAATCAGATCTAGGTAGATCTGAAGCTCGGAGCAGATTTAAAACCCTCACAGATCCGGAGACCTGATCATTCGAATCAGGCTGTTTCTTTTTGCACAGATCTGGAAGCCTCTTTTAGATCTATGGATCTTTTTGAGCTTTAATAGAACAAGCCTTGAAGCCTTTTTCTGTAAACTTCCAGATCTGGGTTTTTCCTGGGATAGATCTGACAGCCGAGATGAAGATCGAAGGGTAGTTCGTTGCCGTCCCACGGATGGCGCCAATGTCGAATCATGAAATGAATCTGACCTGATCCATGACGATGTTTCCACGGATTTTCGAGATGAACGAACCACGTCTTGATCTTCTTCTTCGACTGCTTAAGACCTGCAATGGTTTTTCAGGGGTGTGGAGGTGACTGCTAAGAAATCCTGAGGATCTCTTGTTTACAGACACAAAAAGTGGTGGTGGCTCTTATTGAGCATGACCCTTTAATAAGGAGGTGGAGACCTCCTTATATAGAAAGTCTCATGGCCACCATCATGGTACCCTAATGGGCCTAGCCCAGTTAGGGTTACCTCCACAAAACCCCCTCAGCCCAATAACATTGTATTAGTCCATATAATAAAATAAGCCAAACATAATAGATTTAGGGTCGTAAAACCGGGTTTAGTACCATACCCCTACAGCCCCCATTCACACTTGATACAGATTAAATAAACAGAATATCAGGTGATGAGGTGGCAGTTTGAAACAAGAACGGGTAACAACCACCGGAGGAGAAATAAAGGTTTTTGTATGTTAGTTTAAAATCTGATGTGGCATGCCGAGTTGACAGTTTAAAACAAGAACGGGTAATAACCACCGCAGGAGAAATAAAGGTTTTTGTAGGTTAGTTAAAAATCTGATGTAGCATGCTAAGTTGGCGCCTTGGCGGTTCAAAGCAAGAAAGGGTTTGTTGCACTGGTGATGCTCTTAACTGTTCGGTTCTGGAAACGTCTACTTCTTATAAACCCTAAAACCCAAACCCTATGCTGGCATAAACCCGCGTATCAAAATCCTATTTTTACCGATTCCCCCCTTACAAAACCCTTAATTACAAACCACCAATTCGATACCCTAAATCTAACCCACAAACAGAGCAGCTACACACACAATATCTCAAACCATAACCAAATAGACATTTCATCGAACACTTGGTGTGCATAATAATAATATAGGGTATGTTTGGCATGAAGCTTTTAGGAGCTACAAGCTTCAAGGTTTTAAGAAAAAGCTCATACTCAATTAAAAGCTCTGTTCGGTTCAAGGAGCTTGAAGCTTTTAGGTCAGGAGAAAAAGCTTAAAGCTTAAAGCTTCTACCAGTGGCGTTTAGAAAAGCTACAAGCTTTTAGTATGATAATTTACTTAAATAACCTTCCAAAATATATACATTTACTATTATTGATTTTAGTTATGCCCATTTTAGTAATTTTATACGTTTTATTAAAAGCTACAGCTACTCTGCCAAACATCTAAATATATCTAAAGAGCTACAGCTTCCAGCCACCAGCTAACAGCCAACAGCTTCTAGCTATAGCTACCAGCTAGTTTTGCCAAACATACCCATAATAATAATAAAAAAACTCACCATACTCCCACCGTCAATAAGCACAGGCGACTGACAGAGACCAAAATACAAGTCCTTCTTAGAGGAATAGTTGACCGGAGACACCGCCCGTGAAATAATATCCTGGCAATCAGCCGGCAAGAACCACTCCCAAACAGGATCAGAATTTGCTACACTTAACAGCCCGAGATATCAAAGACGCCCTGCACGCATCACGAGGTGAAGTATGCGAGAGAATGTGTCTCATAATATTATTAATCGAATTAACATCATCAGTTGAAGTTGAATTTGATCCTCCAGAAGTACCGCCGCCGCCGCCACCTTCAAACTTGAGATTGTTTATAATTGATTTGAGAAGAAACCCATAGATTGGTTAGATCTGTGGGTTTTATTGGTAACCGGCAACCGGTGTTGTGTGATTGGTGGCGGGTAATGGCAACCGACATGGAGATTGGGGACTTTGGACGTTAGTGCTTCTTCTATATTATTATTATTATTGTTTATTATTATTATTATAAGTTATGGTGAAAATGGACACCGCATATAACGGATATCTTACTATCTTTATCTTTAAGTTTACGTATTACATGATGATATAACAAAAGTCCAAGGATTATTATGTGGGAGTTTTATATTATTTACGGGTTTGGACTACGTGGGAGAGGGGAGTGGAGTCGGGATAGTACCGTTAAATGTGTGAGGGAGGTGGACAAACACGGTCCAATCGCACACTTTATTATGATCTTGTAGGCTTGTCATGTTAAATGATCAAAGGGCCAACATGAGGGGCGTATAACCAAACTGGTTCGATATAAAGCCCACTAGATAAGAAAAATGAATGTTTTTATTGTTTAGGGATTGTTAGGGATGATGTGAGAGAATAATTTGACGCTTATGTATAGGAAAAAGAGTGTATGGACGTGAGAGGTGAGAAAGATGGCATCTCACTTTAAAAGTGATGGTTTCTAACTTTCTGTCATAAGAAGCACTAAACTTTCATATTAGCATTGTATGAGATTCTTTTTATCTTTTCTATATCGATTATGAATGTATTGTGTCTATCTTTTATCATTTATATACACCTTCGAATAGTTTTTTTTAATAGTTAAATAAAACATAGTATAAAGATGGATACAAGTGGGTGATGCATAACTTACAAGCTTTTAATGCAAAAATAAAGAAATAAATAAAAGAAACTGAATAACTTTTATACTTAGAAAAAAAATTAAAATTATAAGTTATTTAAATACCTTAGGTGAAAGTGATAAGCAAGGTACAAGTTTTGAATAAAAAAACTAACAAAATAGTGAACAAATAGTAATAAAAATACAAAAATAAATAAATAAATAATAATAATAATAGCAATAAAATATAATAATAATGATGATACTACTAATACAAATATAATAATAATAATAATAATAATAAACTTATTCAATTTCTCATTTGTGTTCCGAAATGATCTCTCGAGATTTGTGTAGTGGAGTGGTTATAAAATAGGACGAGTTATGACATGTGATGCCCAGTGAGTAAAAGGTGCGGTTTTGTTTTACGAGTGTAATAACGTCATCTTATTTTATTATTTTATTTTTATAATAAAATTAAACAAATAAAAACTCGTTAAATTAATTAAATAAATATACATTAAAATTAAAAAAATAAATAAAAAAAATACATAACAAAAAAAACATAAAACTAAAATCCAATTCACGCATTTATTGAACTTGTCGTTCTTCCAATAATCTGGCCTCTTCGTTTAGCCCGTTTGCGACGAGGAAGTCGTAGTCTCGTCCCATTTTCCGCAACTCAAACAAAGCGGCAACCCGTTCGTGGTTTTGGTTGGTTTGTTGGAGAGTAACGGTACATTCCACGGTATGAGTTTCGAAACGACCGAACACCTCGTTTAGATGTTCGATTTCTGTAGAACCTCGCATCGGTTTGTAACGACGACGCACCCTCCACATTTTTCGTATTCTTTTTTCTTCCTCTATCGCGGGGTCGAGCCATTTCTTGTACGTCGTCGTCGTCTAAATTAACCGCGTCATGTTCGTCAACGAGGTTGAAGTTACGAGCATCGGATGGTGTTGCGGGTGTGCTCAGATTTGTCGAAGACGAGGTCCTCGACTCTTTTGTAGCCCGAAATGATGCGCCGGATCGTCAAGCGACTGGAACGGTGGGTGCCCCGAACCATTTCGGGCAAAGTTTGAGTTCGAAAGTCGCTTAATGCTCGAGATTGGATGTCGGCGTCGTTTTGCCCGCTACCCAACCGTGTTCACTCAACCGGTTGTATATCCCCGCATATTTCTGGCATTCTGAATTGATGACCTTCCAATGGGCTTGAATCGCTTCTTTACCCAGGTATTCTTCCGATTTGTCCATTAGCCCGAGCTAAGCTTCAAATATTTTTTTCCAAAATATCCCGGAGGTTTGAAAGTTAGCTACAATTAAAATTATTTTCACAATTAATATTAACTAGTATTATTACTCGCGTTTTGCTGTGGGGTTATAAATGTTTGGCGTTTTATTTTTTTTTGTATATGTCCGATTGCTTATTTTTTGTTGGCAAAGAAAAAAGAGGCAGCAAATTATATTAGTGGCAATATATTTAGAGAGTTGTAAACTCTGGTTTGTTTTGTAAGTGGGCAGACAAAAATCAAGCAATTAACAAATAGCATAACACATATTTAAAAATTATTGAAGACTTGTTGCGTACTAAGTGTGAAAATTTATGTGGTTGATATTTGAGCATTTAATTAATAGTCATTTAGTGAGAGGATGAAATATGTGGTTGGGATTTGTTATTTTGATGAATATTTATTTTTGTGAATAGTGGAATTTTTGTTTTTTAATATATTTATATATATTAATTTTCAACTTTTTGAAGCATCGCTGGTTGTACCTTATGCATTTTGTGTTGTATCTCTATGTCCTTCATCTGCTATGTTGTTAAACTTCCACGTATTGGTTATTCTTTACACGCGTATCAGAGTTAGTAACTTTATTTTACAACCACCTTTTCACCTCACTCTCAATCATGCATCACATAGTACCTCTCTCTCTCTCATAGCGTTGTGCTCTGATTATGCAATCACAGCCGCCACCATAATGCTTTCATATCTTGCTGTAGTGATGTCTCCGATTAGTCTTACGGTGCTGTTGTGACACTTTTGTGGCTACCATTTCTTCTGTTATTACTCCGATTAGTCTTATGGTGGTGTTGTGCTACTTTTGCGACTCCGATTTAGTCAATTACGGCTCCTATACTTCTGTTGCCAGGTTTGATTTTGTAAGCCCTAGGTGACGGAATGTTGTGGCTGTTGCCGAGTTCCATTTTAGAACTCTAGGCGACGGCGGTGGCGGAGATGGTTGTCTATGGCTGTCGCTGAAGTAACAGGGTGATGCCGTTGCCTGTCTGTGCTTTGATTATGTATGTAGCCGGTTATTGTTGGTTTGAAGTGTTTTAACAACAACGGATTGATCATTAATGGGTCATATTTTATTGAGTTGTAACACTTCTTAAAAAGTGAGATTAGATTTTAACGCGCCCAAGTGTTCTTGAATTGGGACATTGTAGTCTCAGTTAGTATATGCTAAACTAATTAATGAATTTGATTTAGTAAAACTGGCATGAAAGCATTCTGCATGCATTGCTACAGAAGCTAAGCTTCATGAAAGTGTACCATCATGTAAAGACTTTTAAAGGTTGGAATTAAATATAGCTTCTAATGCGTAAAACAAGGTTTATTACATGTTGTGTCGCACATACTCTTTGATCGTGGAAAGATTCGGTTTCTTTCTCTCTTTTAGTCGGCGATGATGGTGGCTCGCTACATGGCGTGGCAACCTCGGTTGCAGCCGTAGCGACGACGCTGAGTCATACTTTGCTTGAAATTAGTAGTGTTAATATTTTTAGATGTTTATGGGTTTGGTGGCTTGAGTCGATGATGATGACCATAAGGTCATCTGAGACCAGTTTACGTGTTAATTTTTTGGCATCTAAACTAAATTTGGGCATCTATTAGCGTTTGATGTTTTGAGTCACTGAATTTGTATTTCAATTGATCTAGAAATCTCATTCATTGGTTGTCTGACTCCGGGTCATAATCAAAGTGAAAGGAAGATTTGAAATATTTATAATAGTTCTGGTACGAAAGTAGGCTGATATTTGGAGTGTTTGTTAACGGGCTAACACGTTGTGAACTGATCAGGTTCATCTCAGTTGGTGATAAGGGTATTTTTGGAAATTTTGGCAAATTATTTTTGGTTAATAATGGGTTAAAAATGATTTTTGCTTGATTTTGGGTTATGTGGTAGTAGTATTGTATTCAACGGTTGCTGCAAGGGTATTTCATGTATTTATGACTTAGTTGACAGTTGGCAAATGGATATTTAGTTAGGCTCGATCGAGATCCTTTTAAACGGATGGAATAAAAGGTAGCCCATTCCGTGTTGAAAGGCTCGATCGTCCTGACCCAAAATAATATTTGTACATAAGAAAATAAGTAAGGACAAAAAAAGGATTTCTATTAGTTTAGATTATTGTTTGCTAATGTAGTGTTGATCTATTTGTGTCAAGGTTTTGAGACTTTTGAGTGAAGACGTCAACAAATAAGGTCTCGGAAAGACCCCTCTTCGTGTTGCTAAAGCCCTTCATGAAGGCACTAGAGGTAAACTTTTGATTTTCTTGTAAGAGTTAATCTGTCTTTGAAAATTACTATATAAACATGATTGTAAGCTTATAGGACTTGAAATGAGAGGAGTTGAGTTGAATCTATTAAATGATAATGATAAGTCATATGAGGCTATGAGCCACACAAACATAGTATTTTGTTGTTCTTTTTTAACATTTGTGTAGTCATAAAAAATCTTTGTTCATTTTTCTTTTCAGGTAGACTACATATCAGGAGATAAAGATGTCATATATGATATAATATGTCACAAATTGACCAAGAAGAAGCATATAAGCACTCTCGAATTGATGTTTGTTGGATGTTTGTTGGCAACCTTATTAGACGTTAGTATGTATGCACCAAAAACTTTTTCAATAGGGGTACGAATACTAGAATCAATTCTTTATCATAATCAGGTTACATTAATTTGTATAATTAGGCTAATAGATTCAATTCTTTAGTTTTTTTTTTAGCAAAATGATACATGTAAGAATATGAAGTAAATTCAATATTACTTTTGTAGTTTATGTTTTTATGTGGCGTGCCAAACATACATTAAACATCACATTAGGTAGAAGAGCCAACCATATTTAGCATAATAGTTATATAGAATTTGTGGCTAATTACATTATAATTACAAAACCGCGTAACACGCGAGTTATAAAACCTAGACACAAACCCACGCGAGTTATAAAACCTAGACATAAACCCGCCCAACGCGCGGGTTATAAAACCTGGTATATATAAATTTTGATGAACACAAAATAAAGCTTTATAAACACTTAATATTGTGAAAAAATAACTAAATAATATATATTATTTTATACATAAAATTATAATTGAATATAAATATATATAATTATATATATTAAAATATTAATTAATAAATACTAAATGAGTCGAGCTCGAGCTCGAGAATCTACTCACGAGCTGAGCTCGAGCTTTGAAAATAGAGCTCGAAATGAGCCGAGCTCGAGCTCCATATAAGTTCAAACGAGCTCGGGTTCGACTCGACTCGTTTTCACCCAGGAGTTGGAACAGTTCCACATCAAAGGATCAGAAGCACTGATGTTGCGGACTAAACTGTTGGTAGAAGTTGTAAGCCAACCAACAAATTCCTTTTTTTTGTATTAGTAATTGGTTTGTTTAGTTTGTTTTGCTCTATTTTAATTCATGTAATTCAATATTGATGTACGCGTGTACATGTTTTCAATAACAATTTGAGTGTTTATATATACTAACAATACTTCCTTGAAACAAGAACATTAAATTTGAAAACAATACAGGTAAAAAAAATCATTTAGAACTATCACTTGGAGTCAACACTGCCTTTGCAGCCTGTTGTAATTCACAGCTATTACAACATAAATCCAATTTATGACATAATCCCAAAACTTGAAATATGCATATCTACAAGAACCACTTAAAGCCAAAGTTCCAAAAAATCCCAAAAATCCGAATGCTAATCCAATCCAAAGACAAATAAAAAACCCCCGAGTAATAAGCATATCTTCATGATCTCCAACATCTTCAGTTTCTAATGTAGTACTTGGACTTTGAAGAACCAAATCTTCGGGGCATTGATTACGAAGTGGAAGCCCACAAAGTGCAGGATTCGCGGTGTAGGATGAAGCACCAAAGCTCTGTAATTGAGTGCTCGTCGGTATCCTTCCTGACAAGTTATTGTATGAAAGGTCTAGCATGCCAAGATTAGTCAACTGCGAAAGACTTACTGGGATAGCGCCAATCAGATAGTTTCTTGACAAATCAAGGAAATCCAGCCTACGTAATCTACCGATATCTTGAGGAATATGCTGTGTTAAGTTGTTTCTAGAAAGGTTTAAGGCAATAAGTCCTGAAAGATTGGTGATTTCACGTGGTATTTCGCCGTTGAGGCTGTTACTTGACAAATCAAGGCTACTTACTAGACCTAAGGTGTTACTGTATTGATATTTTCTTCCTTTCCATTGCAACATTGCTTCAAACGTATATGTATCCCGATCAATGGAGAGCCTGGTACGTGCAAGCCCCACGCCATTTTGCCCAAAAAAAGAATCTTTCATTTCGTCCGTCATGCCTTTATTATTGCCGAGGCACTTGGGTATGGTTCCAGAGATATTGTTTACAGAGAGATCCAAGATTTGCATGCCGGAAAGCCTGCATAAGCTTGTGGGCATGGGACCATGGAAACCACAGGATGTTAAGCTAAGTACACGCAACTCCGATAGGCTTTTTCTGATCCAAGAAGGTATCCGACCCGAGAGGCTATTTTCTCCAACATCAAGTAATTCCAGCATGGTGCAGTTCTTTAAGGATGATGGTAGCTCTCCGGTTAGGCTGTTGCTACGCATACTTAACATTTTAACATACGAAAGCAATCCCATTGATGTCGGGATTTTCCCAAAGAAGTTATTGTTTTCAAGATTAAGATAATAGAGACTAGTTAAGTTCATCGAGCAATCTGGAAGCTCTCCTGATAGTTGGTTATTCGAAAGATCAATTCGGATTATGTTGGTAAATTCACACAAGAACAAAACTAATCCGGTAAACATATTATTGCGGAGAACTAATGTTTCTGTGTTTGAAGGGAACAACGGAACTGGATCAGAAAAGTTATTGAATCTTAAATCAATATAAGGTTGGTTCCCATACATCAAATCTGGAACAGTTCCATGAATGTGATTATATGACATATTCAGATAACGAAGATTCGGTGTTAACTGATCCCAGAACCAACCCGGGACAGCGTCAATGATTTGTGCAGCCGAGATGTCAAGTATAGAGAAGTTCTTCCGAGTTTGTAGCCAGATTGAGAACGAAGGACCTAACTTGCAAGATGAAAATGACATGACATCAAGTGAAAAAGTAGAAGACCATTCGGGATCAATTTCGAGAACCAAAGAGTTATATGGCAAATCAAGGTAGACTAGACGAGAAAGATTCGATAGGTGAGTCTCGGTGATCGTACCGTTCAACAGGTTTGCGGATGCCCCTAAACTTTGAATCTCAGAAAGTGGCATAATCTTTTCTCCTAAAGTCCCTTCCAAACGATTTCTCTCGAAATATAATTCGTGCAATGAAGAAAAAGCCGAAAGATCCGGGAGCATTCCAGTGATTTGGTTATCAGCCAAATCAACGATGACAAGATTCGAGATACGCTCAAACTTTTCTGGAAAGGATCCTATTATCTCATTGTCATTGAGATATAATTCTTTTAAAGATGTAAACATTGTAAAATCGGGCAAGGAACCGAAAAACTCATTCCAACTCAAGTCTAAAACTTGGAGTGACTTTTCTGTTGGTTCCAAGAGGTGGAAGAAGCGGGTAAGGTCTTGTTTGAGACCGTTCCCACCTAGATATAACGAGCGTAAGTTGCTGAAGTTTCCAAATGATGTCGGGATACGACCTTTGAGACCATTCTCAGTCATATCTAACTTCTCTAGGGATGCGAATGCACCAAAAGCTTCAGGAATGTTACCATGTAACTCGTTGTCGGAGAGGTCAATATTGGTAAGGCTGCCACTGAAGTTGAATAACCAAGGATATACCATAGACGTGGGAAGATAATTACTCGAGATATCTAGAATAGAAAGAACTTTCGAGAAATTGGTCACTGGAAGTAATGTACAAGAAAAATTTTTTGGAAGAAGACAATTAGCTAGGTGTACTTCGATAAGAGACGGAAGGCGAGTGATCACATTTTCTAACAAATTACTAGACTCGCTGAGGTCTACACCGCTAAGGCTTATGTATCCAAGTGAGTTGAGTTTCGATAACCATTCTGTGTTTCTTAAAACAATTGTGGAATATGAGAGATCAAGAGTTTGTAAGTATGATAGATAACCCAATTGAGGCGGGACGTTGGATACCACCAAGTTAATGAAGGAAAGGTTGAGGTAGCTAAGTTTACGAATGGAACCGATGAATTCTGGAATCCGGGTGAAACTATTAAAACTGAGGTCCAAATGGTTCAAGTGGTTTAAATCAAGTAGTGAAGAGTTGATGTCACCACTTAATTGAACGGCAGCGTCAAGATCATCTGACCAGTACCCGTGAAGATCAAGCACTATGACATGACCAGTTCTGTTGTTGCAGCCTACGCCTCGCCATAAACAGCAATCTTGTGAGCCTCTATTACTACTCCAAGTAGAGAGTAAGCCATGATCATCCACGAACCCGTTTTTTAAACGAAGGAGTGCTATTCGCTCGCTCTCAATGCACCTTGTTTCAGCAATCTCTCTTCTGATTATGCTAGAAACAAGGTGGATGCAGCATACGAAATGTACAAGTAAATACATGGAAATAAGAAGCCGAAACGAACTTTTACTTCTACCTAGAGGTGGCAAATGGGTTGGGTTGGGTTGAAACGGGTCATGGGTCGGAACGGGTTAGGGTTGAAACGGGTCAGGGTCGAAACGGGTCACTTAAAAAAGGGTTGTTTTGGTTCGGGTCGGAACGGGTTAGGGTCAACAGGTTCGGGTTAGAACGGGTCAAGGTTGGAACGGGTCAAAACTCGTTTAAGCGATTTTTCATTTCGTTTCAGCACGTAACAGCTCGTTTAAGCAATTTTTCAGTTCGTTTCAGCGCGTAACAGCTCGTTTAAGCGATTTTTCAGTTCGTTACAGCGCGTAACAGCTCGTTTAAGCGATTTTTCAGTTCGTTTCATCACGTAACAGCTCGTTTAAGCGATTTTTCAGTTCGTTTCATCGCGTAACAGCTCGTTTAAGCGATTTTTCAGTTCGTTTCATCGCGTAACAGCTCGTTTAAGCGATTTTTCAGTTCGTTTCAGCGCGTAACAGCTCGTTTAAGCGATTTTTCAGTTCGTTTCATCGCGTAACAGCTCGTTTAAGCGATTTTTCAGTTCGTTTCAGCGCGTAACAGCTCGTTTAAGCGATTTTTCAGTTCGTTTCAGCGCGTAACAGCTCGTTTAAGCGATTTTTCAGTTCGTTTCATCGCTTAACAGCTCGTTTAAGCGATTTGTCAGTTCGTTTCATCGCGTAACAGCTCGTTTAAGAGATTTTTCAGTTCGTTTCACCGCGTAACAGCTCGTTTAAGCGATTTTTCAGTTTGTTTCAGCGTGTAACAGCTCGTTTAAGCGATTTTTCAGTTCGTTTCATCACGTAACAGCTCGTTTAAGCATTTTTCAGTTCGTTTCATCACGTAACAGCTCGTTTAAGCGATTTTCAGTTCGTTTAACAACTCGTTTAAGCGATTTTTCAGTTCGTTTCATCGCGTAACAGCTCGTTTAAGCGATTTTTCAGTTCGTTTCAGCACGTAACAGCTCGTTTAAGCGATTTTTCAGTTCGTTTCATCGCGTAACAGCTCGTTTAAGCGAATTTTCAGGTCGTTTTAGCATCTAATAGCTCGTTTAAGCGATTTTTCAGTTCGTTTCAACACTTAACAACTTGTTTTAGCGATTTTTCAGTTCCGTTCATCACTTAACAGCTTGTTTCAGCATGTTTTTGTTCCGTTGTTGTCGACTTTTCAGTTTCGGTTAATTTGTCGATTTTTTTGAACAAGGACAACGGACTAAACGTTTTAGTTTTTTTACATTTTTTGTTTTTGTTTTATTTTTTGAGTATGTTTTTTTATTAATTTTTTTGAATATTTTTTGATGGTTTCTATTAAGATCAAAATCCCTCAAAAAAAATTCAAAAAAACAAATAAAAAATCATAACTCAAAATATAAACGAATAACGAAAAAAGTAAAAAAACTAAAATATTTTCGCCGTTATCCCGTTCATAAAAAAAAAAAACCGACAAATTAACCGAAACCGAAATGTCGACGAAAACGAATCAAAAACCTTAATCGACCCGTCTAGTGCGAAAACTCGATAGAAACCGAAACCCAACCCGTCCAGTGCTAAAACTCGTGTCGGCACGAAAGCTGATCCGAGCCGAAACCTAAACCGATATCGTTCCAATCTAAAACCCGTTTCAACCCAAACATGTCACTTTTCCTTAAGACACTAACCCACATCGACCCATGTAGTTAAATTTGTCAACCCATTTTGACCCAAAAATAAGAATGTTGAATTTCAAGTGACCCATTTAATTAAAACCTATGACCCAAATCAACCCATTTGAATTTTAAAACAACCCAAATTGACCCATTTGGAATGGTTTAGGTCAAGGTTGCCATCCCTACTTCTACCCAATATAGGTGATGAATTATGAATATATGATATCTGCTATGATTGAGGGAAGCTAATTACTTGCATTTATATTAACTGATTCCTGATGTTAATATAAATGCAAGTAATTAGCTTCCCTCAATCATAGCAGATTCCTGATGTTGTGACCGGTACGTTCTTAGTAAACGACATTTCTGCTTCCGTATTATTTGATTCTGGTGCGAATAGAAGTTTTGTAGCTACGACATTTAGTAAACTAGCTAAAATGAAAGGCTGCCGAGTGTCTGAAACTTTTGTAGTAGAAACCACCAGTGACACTTCGGTTAAAATAACAAAAATGGTTAAGAATTGTAAGATAGAGTTAGAGGGACATGAGTTCCCTGTTACTTTGTATGTTATGACCTTAGGAGGGTTCGATGTAGTCTTGGGAATGGATTGGTTGTCTGAGTTTGAAGCTCAGATAGTATGTAAGAGTAGAATAATAAAGCTAAGGTCTTTAGATGGTAGTGTGGTGACGGTTTACGGTGATAAAGAAAGTTCAAGGTTTAACGTCATTTCGATGATAAAAGCCGAAGGGTTATTACGACGAGGATGTGGTGCCTACCTGGCGTATGTTGTCAACGCTACGGCCGAGACGCAAGAAATGAAAGATGTTCCTATCGTGTGTGACTACCCAGAAGTTTTCCCTGAGGATCTTCCGGGGTTACCACTGGAGCGTGAGATAGAATTTCAGATAGATTTAGTACCAGGAGCCCAACCTGTCGCGAAAGCGCCTTACCGTCTAGCACCGTCCGAGATGAAAGAATTGATGTCCCAACTGCAAGAACTCCTCGACAAAGGTTTCATAAGACCAAGTGTTTCCCCGTGGGGCGCACCAGTGTTGTTCGTGAAGAAGAATGATGGAAGTATGAGAATGTGCATAGACTATCGTGAGTTGAATAAGCTTACGGTAAAGAATAGATATCCTTTGCCAAGGATTGATGATCTGTTTGACCAACTGCAAGGTTCAAGTTGGTTCTCACGGATAGATCTCAGATCAGGCTATCATCAACTTAAGGTGAAGGAGGCAGACATCCCTAAGACAGCGTTCCGAACGCGGTATGGACACTACGAGTTCCTCGTAATGTCATTCGGTCTAACAAATGCCCCTGCAGCATTTATGGACATGATGAATAGGGTGTGTCGACCAATGTTGGATAAGTCAGTTATCGTCTTCATTGATGATATATTGATTTATTCAAAGAGCGAGTCTGACCATGCTGAGCATTTGAGAGAGGTATTGGAAGTTCTGAAGAAAGAGAAGTTGTACGCTAAGTTTTCGAAATGCGCGTTCTGGTTGCGAGAAGTGCAATTTCTAGGTCACGTGATTAATCCGGAAGGGATTACTGTGGACCCAGCTAAGATTGAAGCGATAACGAATTGGAAGACTCCGCAGAATCCGATTGATATACGAAGCTTCCTAGGGTTAGCTGGCTACTATAGGAGATTCATCGAAGGTTTCTCCAAGATAGCCGCACCGCTGACCGGTATGACCCGAAAGTCGATAGTATTCAGTTGGGGAAAGTTTCAAGAAGAAGCCTTTGAAGAATTAAAGAAGAGACTCACGCAAGCTCCAATCCTTGCTCTACCCGATGGTGACGAGGATTTCGTTGTTTGTGCTGATGCCTCGCATTAAGGGTTAGGTTGCGTGTTGATGCAACGAGGGAAGGTGATAGCTTACGTGTCTAGACAGTTGAAGGTCCATGAGAGTACTTATCCGACGCATGATTTGGAGTTAGCAGCTGTAGTGCATGCTCTTAAGATATGGAGGCATTATCTGTACGGTATTAAGTGTACTATCTATACAGATCATAAGAGTTTAAAGTACTTCTTCGAGCAGAAAGAATTGAACATGAGGCAGAGAAGATGGTTAGAATTGATAAAGGATTACGACTGTGAGATTAAGTATTACCCCGGTAAAGCTAACGTGGTCGCTGATGCGCTAAGTCGTAAGAATGAGGAAGTCCTTGCAACAGTGAGGTCATACCAGCTGATTATGAACTCAAGTCTTTTTGAAGAAATCATCAAGGTGCAGTCAGAGGTGTTAGTAGATGAAGGGTTAGTAAAGAAAGAAAGGATGTATGGCCAGCAAAATGAGTTGATGGAAAACACTCATGGAGTTAAGACTAGATTTGACCGCATGTGGATCCCACGCCATGGTGATCTTAGAAGTCGAATCTTAGATGAAGCTCATAAGTCAAGGTACTCAATCCATCCTGGAGCTAAAAAGATGTATCAAGACTTGAAAAGAGATTACTGGTGGCCTGGAATGAAGAATGATGTAGTAGATTATGTCAGTAAGTGCTTAACTTGCTTACAAGTCAAAGCCGAACATCAGAAGCCTTATGGGAAGATGCAACCGCTAGAGATACCTGAGTGGAAATGGGAACACATCACTATGGATTTCATAACTAAGCTACCTCGTACAGCTAAGCATCATGATACCATCTGGGTGATAGTGGACCGTTTGACCAAGAGTGCTCACTTTCTGCCTATACGAGAGGCTGTCTCGTCAGAAACATTAACAAACTTGTTCATTAAAGAGGTTGTGGCTAAGCATGGAGTACCGTTATCGATCGTGTCTGATAGAGATACACGGTTTACTTCGAGGTTCTGGAGGAAATTCCATGAAGCTATGGGAACAAGATTGAACATCAGTACGGCGTATCATCCTCAAACCGATGGACAGTCTGAAAGGACGATCCAAACCCTTGAGGATATGCTGCGTGCTTGTGTTTTAGATTTTGGTGGAAGTTGGGATGATCATCTGCACCTAGCAGAGTTCTCCTATAACAACAGTTACCATTCAAGTATTGGTATGCCACCGTTTGAGATGCTTTACGGTAGACGATGTAGAACCCCGGTGTGTTGGGGTGAGATTGGTCAGAAAGAAATGGGAAGCCTAGAAGTGGTTCAAGAAACGTCTTCAAAGTTCGATCAGATCAAAGCAAGAATGAAAGCCGCTCAAGACAGACAAAAGTCTTATGTAGATAAGCGGCGACGACCAATTAAGTTTAACGTTGGCGACAATGTGATGCTTAAGGTCTCGCTTTGGAAAGGAATTATTCGTTTTAGATAGAGGGGGAAGTTGAGTCCGAGGTACATTGGACCGTTTAAAATTTTAGATCGTGTGGAGGAAGTAGCTTATAAGCTGGATTTACCCGATGAGTTAGAAAGAATTCATTCAACCTTCCATGTTTCTCATCTGAGGAAGTGTCTAGCTGATGACACGTCTCACGTGCCATTGATGGACATTGAGGTTGATGAACAATTGAACTACATCGAGCAACCGATAAAGATCATTGATCGCAAGGAGAAGCAGCTTCGTCACAAGGTTATACCTTTGGTAAAAGTGATATGGAAACACCGCAAGGGATCGGATGCTACTTGGGAAGCCGAGGATGAGATGCGCAAGTTTTACCCTAGTTTGTTTATGTAATAGTTAGGTTTCGGGGACGAAACCTCTTTAAGGAGGGAAGACTTGTAACATCCTAAAATTTATAATGTTAAATAAAGAAAGTTACGTTTAGTGACTTCGCGTTATTAATTAATTAATGTCGAGTAAAGAACGGATCATGGACTTAGATTAATTAAGATGGGTTAAATGAGAATGGGCCTTAGGTCCATGGGCTTTAAGGGATATAAATATCCCCTAAACCAACCTAAAACCCCAAACCCTCATTTCATTTCCATCATAATCTCTACACACTCAAAAACACACACATACACTACACCATATTCGGCCGAGAGAGAGAGAGAGAGACATCCGAGACCAAGAATCAAGCCGACCATTATTAGATCTTCAATATACGAGATAACCAAGCAAACCGCGACCACACCGAACATATAAAAGGTATGTTCTTGACCTTTAATGTTTACGTAGTATTGAACATTTTTACCTTAAAGGTCCAAGCTTTATAGTATATACGGGATATATATACGAACGAAAACGGTTAGGGAACGTGGGGGGTGATGTCGAACCATAACAAGGGTATTAAAATCGCCAAAATGCTTGATAAAAACCAAACCCGTAGCTGACCTGAACAACTTCGCCTGCAAAAGCTTAACTTCGCCTTCAAAGCATAACTTCGCCTTCAAAGCTTAACTTCGCCTACGGCTAAGTTCGCCTAACTGGTAACTTCGCCTAAGGCCAAGTTCGCCTAATGGATAACTTCGCCTAAGGCCAAGTTCGCCTAATTGATAACTTCGCCTAAGGCCAATCGCCTAACTGATAACTTCGCCTAAGGCCAAGTTCGCCTAACTGATAACTTCGCCTAAAGCTAAGTTCGCTTAAGGTTTAACTTCGCATAAAGTTAAGTTCGCTTAGAAAATAAATTAAAAACCTAATGGAAAATGTGTTAAGACAGTTAATGTAAATAAAATTTTTCCAAGCTGACCTGGTAGCTCGACCCCAGCCAGGGGCTCTGCCCCTTGGACCCTGCTAGAGGCTGCCGCCCCTAGACCCCGCTGCCAGGGGCGCTGCCCCGGGACCCCCGTTTGTTGTGGGTAGTAGTTAAGACTAGAAAGATGATATGAGTAATGATAGTTAATTGATACGTATACTTGTTATACAGTCAGCCGTGCACAACTGAAGAAAGGGATTACGATTAACGGTGAACGTAACCGTGTTCAGGTGAGTTTCTAGCCCCACTTCTGTGTTATGTTTTTGGGGCTGTGTGCATACTCTATATGTTTGTTAATACACTTATCCTAAGTGATAAGTGTATGCCTTATATGAATGATGTGAAATGTATGAATGATTGCTTGTTAGTACGTGAACGATCTTCGGATATTGCACGTACTGTCAGGTTGTAACGCTATGTATAAGGTAAGTATGATATGTATGCTTATATGTATGAACGTGATAAAGTTAATAAAAGAAGGAAATGATGGTTGTATGGTTGTATGGTTATGAAAAGGGTACCGAGCCCTAATAATACTCGAGGTATGATGTATGGTTGTATGGTAACGAAGAGGGAATCGAACCCTACTAATATTCGAGAACTAGGGAACCGAACCCTACTAATATTCGAGGAAAGAGGGTACCGAGCCCTAATAATACTCGAGGAAAGAGGGTACCGAGCCCTAATAATACTCGAGGAAGGAGGGTACCGAGCCCTAATAATACTCGAGGAAGGAGGGTACCGAGCCCTAATAATACTCGAGGAATGTAGGGCGTAATGCTCTTTATAACGTAAGATGTGAAAGTAAGAAAGTATGAAAGTAAGAAAGTATGAAAGTATGAATGAAAGAATATAAGTTATTGTGTATTGTATAATGTATGATTAACTAGAACTCACTCAGCGTAGCTGACTTTTAGTATGCACGCAGGTGAGTAGGATGAGACAGCTGGCTTGAGTGGGGAGACATGGCAGAAGAATAAAAGTCTGGCATCTGAAGACTTATGATGTTTTAATTTTAATGCTTTAATGTTGAAAGACAAAGGATGTTTTGAGACAAGTTATGAATTATGTAATGTTTTATGAAAGTTTTATATTCCACGTAAAGTTTTAATTAACTCTGATATTTAGAACTGTGTTTATGAGTAAATCCAACACGAAAGTAGGGCTACCGGTAACGGGGCCTTACATGAATCATCATAAATTCACAATCGACAAAACTCTTCCATGAATGGGTACTTGAGTTGGCGATAAATTGTTGGCACTTATAATTCAGTTACATTAGTGATACCTCTATCAGCATGAAAAGACCTTGATTGAGTGGAACTCCATCAGCAACTTAGCTCCTGTAGTAGCTAAGTTATTGTTGCGCCCGAAGTATTATTGACACATGCTTACTAATGACAGAAGTTGCTAGTTATCGCAGTTGTTGATATCATAATCGCCACTAATGAACTAAGTTGTTGCTAATCATATTGTCACAGTTACTTTGGAAAACTGAGCATAATATGTGAGCGTAATGGAACACCGTAATTAAATTCGAGCATGAATAGAATTCAATTTGAGCGTACTTTATTTTGCAGGTACGATAATATTACGCTCTATTTTAAAATTATATGAATTGCCCAAATTGAAAGAATCAGCTCAAACCGATTATTGTGACTTTTGACTTTACACATACAAATTTTGATTTTAATTTTAAACTAAAACTATAAGTTAGAAAAAGTGCGTTAGCCATTAAGAGAGAGAGAGAATCACATTTTTTTTTTATTTAGGTGACGAGCAATTAAATTTAATTTGAACGTAATTTTATAAAACAAAGTTTTGATTTGAATCCAATGATGATTTTGAAGCATGAGTCCAAAATAGACCACTTTTAGATGTTACTTGATAAACACAAATTGATCATTAATTCATGACTTATTTTTGGCACTAATTCATACGAGACGTTAGACGTTCATGTCTTCTTTTGACAATATTAATTATCTAATTAAACTTCTCCCCGTAGACACCACATACAATACACCACCAATAACTTTTCTGCGTGTGCAATTCGATTTATTTAATCCAAATCCTCATTACATCTTATATACTATATATGAATGTCTTTTGTTTATAGAAACTATTAAATGCATAAACTTTTTTGAAATGCAATAAATGCATTAGATTATCATACTCTTTCACTACACCTATATATATCCATTCCAAATAATGTATTATATAGAAAATCTCATTAGAAGATTTTAACTATGAAAAGCATCACCGTTATGTTCCTCATTCTACTTGCTAGCACAATAGCTTCATGTCATGGTAAACCTTATTATTCATTGTGTTATATACTTATTTATATATATATATATATATATATATATATATATATATTGCTTTCTTAAACTTATTGACAAAAATATAGCTTTTTTATTCAAAACCTTTGTTGCATGATTCTAGGAAATGGATTACCAAGTGAAGCTAATGATGTTTGCACCAAAAGATATAAGTTTCCTTGTATCCGTTTTGTGTGCATACTTAGATGCAAACTGGGATGGAATGTGCTTTCCAATGGAAAGTGCACGAATTGATTGCATTGTGAATGTTCTAAACCATGTTGATTTGAAAAATAATTATTATGTAATTTCCATTCAAATAAATCATATATTATAATAAACTTGTTTTAAATTCAAGTAAAATTACTTGAATTTGTTATATTAACTCGTCGGTTATAAATAAACAATGTGAAGTTTGATAAAAGTGAAATCGTTATTCCACTTATAGCAAATGAATACTTACAAGTTGCAATGTATTTATTTGGAATTCGATTTTTATCAACAATTTAATTAAAATTTATGATTATTAGAACCGTTTAAGACTGCTAAATAGGTAATGGATTTGTAATAACTAGTTGCTTAAAAACAATTTATAAATTTTGGATTTTAAGCATACAACGGATAATAGCTACTGTAGCAATTTGAGAATATTTAAAAACAAGAAGTTAAACTTATGATTCTTATTTACATTTTGGAATTATAACAGTTTATCTTTGTATTTTGACCCGTGTGTTGTGGGGAAACGAAACCGTAACCAAAGAAACTAAAGACATCCAAACATTACCATGAAATCGGTCGTTAGCTAACATTCATTTATAATGTTCGAGACTATCTATACGAAAAAGAAGCCATTATATAAAGTTCATCATCATCAGCCACCTCATCCACCACACGACCACCATCCACCGTAGGCTTTCTCAACATCCGCCGTCGGTGGGCAAGGCGCCGGTTATCCATTATTATTGATTTTCAAAGTTTGGAACAATTTTCATTCATGTGAAAGTATTAAGAACATGTCTCTCATCATGGTCTTAAGGATGACATCAAGTGTTTAAATATATATCAATTCGGTTAGAATCGAAAATCAAGATGGATCGTTCTTCATCAAATTTAATAGAGAGAGCATGTAATACGTATTTGTAAATAAGAGAAAGGCAGAAAGATCAAAGGTCATTGAAAGTAAGCATAACACACCAAATTTAAAGGCTTGGATTTGTGTGTTAGAAATAACTTTTCAAGACTTTGGGAGATCCGTTGACATTGCTACTTGGTACATGGTCTTATTGGATTCATTTGAGTAGTAAAGTGTGTCATATAGATTGTTGACTGCGTTCAGTCAAAGAGCGAGCTTGGATTGAAAGGATTGGTGTAGGTTTAATTTCGTTAATTTTCCATTATAGATTGTTGGTTGTGTTGACTTGTCTTAAACCGTAACTCTTGTATTTTTGTTAGGCCTCTTGCGGCTTGCAATTGTTTTATTTAATGATATTGGTTCTTCGAAAAAAGTAAAGTATCATATTTACGAATTAGTTACTCAAATAGACTATTGAGTTGTGTTGTGTACTCTTCATTCTTGACCATTCATCACTCATCCTTGGTCTAATGGAATTATGCTACGTATTCCTTCACACCCCTCCATTCATTTGTGAGGTTACACCGTGACATGGTTGGTTTAGGCTAATCCCTAGCCAAATTCATTTTACATATGTGTTAGAAGTGTTTAAGCTTAAAGAAAATTGAAGAAAAATAATTAATTTGGTCTGGGATGTTTGAACTAGAATTTAGTTAATCACTTAATAATGAATTTGAGTATGAAACTTATGCATAGATTCAATAACAAACATTCAAACAATTTGGTGTTGTTTGGTTTCCAGATTGGAAACAATTCATTTGCTAAGTGTGATTCAATTTGTCAAGTTCGGTTTTGAAACAAGGCACCAAAAATGGAGCCATAAATTTAACTTGGTTTCTCTTCAATTAATCGATTTTTTTATAATTTATATGATTATTATGATTATCATTATTATAGATAAAAAGTGCTTGGCGATCACATATATTGTTTTTAGCTGGTAGTTTTGACCTTTTATTAATTTTATTTGGAACTCTAATCAATATGTATAATGGTTTGATGGTTTGATGGTTTGTGGAGTTGTTCATGGTGAGTTGGTTGTTGGTGTTCGACCCCTGTTAGAAACATGCATCCTTTTGTGCATTTTTTTTTCCCAATATTAGTGTTATGTTAGGTTTTTAAGTAAAATATAAATAAACTAGTTTTAAAGCCAGTGTAGCATACGGAATGATTCAAATAATTAAGTTACAAATAAAGCAATATATAATGTGCATAGAAAACTGTATTACATCTATGTTTGTATCATTATACATAAATTGATTTTATTTATATCACAAAATGAATTTTTTCAAAAAAAATAAAAAATGAACTTAATTAAAAAATAATGCATATGCAAAAACATACTAAAGAACACTCCATCTATTGAAAATTTATTCTCAGTATCATATATGTATAATTGAAATAAATTTAGCTATGAACCAATTTGAAGAATACTTCTCATATGATAATAGTTTTGAGCGCATCATAAAAAAGATTTTGATAATTTTGAAGGGTTTCTCAACTTTGCCAATTGACAAAAAAATAACATGTTAACCCGTTCAATTTTGTGAATATTTTGCTTCACTTGAACATAATTTTGTGGCGTCATGCTTCACATAAAACATTATGATCATTATTCAAGAAAAAGTCAATGTTGACACAATTTTTTCTAATTTGATAAAAGTTAGAAGCATTGATAGGCCTTGAGGTGGCATGTCGGAAGTGCTTCTCATTTTTTCTTAAATTTTAATAGTCAAGGGAAAAATACCCAATGTGCAAAATCCCGAATCTTGACTATTTCCAAAAATGTCCTTAAAAATAAATTCGAAACCCAATCACATTTAAAATTCTAACTTTAATTTGTTTTACATTTTCAAGTTAAAACTTTGAACACGTAACAAATTTAACAATAAATCTATTTGCATTCTCAAAATTTTAAAAATATTCAGATTACCTCTTTTTACCCGTAACAAATTTGAGCCAAATGTTGTGAAATATATTTTAACAATGAGTAGTGGTATAATATGTAAATATTTATTATTATAAAAGTGTATAGATATAATATAAATAAAGTTTAAAGAAAAATAAATAATTTAATCATGTTATAGATATAATATAAATATAGTGTAAAAGGAAAGTGAATAATTATTAATTTATAACATATATTAGTTTTGGAGTGAAAACAATTGTGAGGATTAACCACAAACTGACACGTGTCTACATTATTTTACCTTATTAGAATAGGTAGATATAGAAGGGGAAAGTGAATACGGTGTTGTTAGCAGACTAACCTCAGACGCAAAACTCATCAAAACGACTTAGTTTTGATTATAAGAAAATACGACGAACATAACGAAAATTGAATAACTCGCATAATGACCGGGACCAACAACACTGGAGTTTTACCAACGACCGATTTTACCAATCGACGCCACCGTAACGAACGTGACGGAAAGTAGACTCACCCGCATTTTGTTTTAATTATGGTACGTTAACGAACGTAAGAAAAAAACTACCGAACACCAATTTTGTGTTTTTTTTCTGTTTTAGTTCCGGGTACCGTAACGAATGCGATGGAAATAGGCCTAATTTGTGTAGAATCACTGCCTCAACGTCCGGGATCGACAATGCTTGGATCTTCCCAACGTCCAAGTTTTACCGACCGATGCCATCCAATTGATCCACCTCAAGTTGTATATGTTTTTCCTTTTATTTCTGGAGTTTAGTTCTGGTATCGTAACAAACTTAACCGAAACCGACCAAAGTCACATCGACTTTCTGCCTCAACGCCCAGGACTGACCGCGATTGGTTTATCATCGTCTGAGTTTTACCGATCTGCCCAGCGCAACGAGCCGGGTAATACACTAATTATTATTATTTATCTATGTAAAGATGAAAGGGGTAGATTGGGAAATGCAATAATATAAGGAAGAAGAAAATTGAGCCTAATAATAATAAATTAATAATCGAAATTCGAAATAAATACATATACACCGACGACCGAAGACGAGTGCCTGAGCTCCGATCTCCGAGCTTCCAATTTCATTGAATTGCATTCTATTCTATTCTATTCTCCAAGGTAATTATTATTATTATTATTATTATTATTATTAAGTGCTGTATCAAAAACCTAATCGATCTACCATATTATATTCATTCTCCTGTGTTCTCGATCCTATCGATTGATCTTACAGACAGATCCTGTGAATTGTGTGAGTATACATACAGTTGGAATAGATGATAAAGTAGATATTTAGATCTATTGATATGTTGCTAGATGATGATATAATCATTTTGATTGGACAATCATATTGTTATGCTGCTCAAGTTATTATATTAGGTGTTATTGTAACCCTAACACATGTGTCTGTTGTTTTGTTGCTTCATTTTAAAATTGAAGATATAGTTTACCAAATTTGGGGATGAATTTGTTTTGTTGCCAGAGAATTGAAACCCTAGGTTGTTGTTAGTATATAGTAGCTGCAAATGTCTATTACTATAACAACAACCGTGCCTGGTAAGTTCCACAAATAACATACTTATTGGTAGGGTCGGATGTAGGCAAATATTAGTTTTAATCCTAGGGATCCCTAGAGAAGCTGCTTCTATAGAGACTCTTGACACCAAAAACAATACAGAACTAACAATAGGGAAATATAGAGCTACCAAATTACAAAACAAGTGGTGGAAGAGTTACGTAGTAAATTATACACATATATAACATCATAAAACAACATACATACAGAAAGCCAATCACATGCGAAGTCCACCTAAAGTGTAAAAACTCCAATACTTTAATTAATCATACGTTTCCACGAACCCTTATCCAGAGAGAGGTGGAACTTTAGCAAATCCTGCCTCATCCGCTCATCCCAAGTCAAGAACCTAGATAATCAAACAAATGTATGTGCAAGTTGTATTTGTTGTATGAATTTAGGTACACTTAATACCCTCTAACAATAGTTAATTGTGTAATGATCTAATATAACATAAATTAAAATGGTGGTGAAAATAATGGTAATTGATGGGATTATGTTGTCTGGTTAGTTGTGCATGAGCTGCTGGAACTATAATCAGAAAAATATTATGGGTTGGCTAGTTGGTAGAGCCGTAGAGGTGACATCGATTTGTTGTTTCAATTTGGCCTTATATATTCTTCTTTAGACCATGTGTAGTCATAAAGCTCCACATCCAGGGGTTATGCGCCACGTGGCGCCCAGTCAGAGTTATGGTTTTGTATAAAAACAGGCTGTAGTCATAACTCTCCACATCCAGGGGTTACGCGCCACGTGGCGCCCAGTCATTATTAATTTTATTTGTTTTTTTTAAATAATAATTCATTTAAATAATTAAATATATAATTAAAACACTATATTAGTAATTAGTCTTACTTATATTAGTTTCTTTTTTTAATAATTTTTAGTTTATAAAGTTTCAAATATTGTCGAGACGTACTTAATTTTTCTACGTGTTGACATAAATAACCGAACTTGGTAAAATAAGGGTATATAGAGAACATTTATGAAACTTTTATTTATGGAGATAAAATATCTCTTTGTTAATAAGAGATTTTGAGAATATTTTCAATCTATATTACTTGAACCAAAAGTTGACTTCTAAAATCATTCGAATTATATATATTTATTTTTTACAGAGTAGGTGAAAGGCATATCCCAATTTAGAGTAATTGAGCAGCAGCAGCAGACAGATCAACCATCAACCAAATCTGAGTCATCATCAGCCACAGTAGTAAGTCACAAACACCCTCTTTCTCTCTTTCTTTTAGATCTTCTTTATTATTCAATCAAACTGAAATGAGTTTTTTCCGGCGATCCGCCACCATTTTTCCGGCCACCACCACCATTTTTCCGGCGATCCCGTTACCACCCACCACCACCACCATTTTTCTCCTTCTTCTCCGATCTGTAACTCACCCACCACCACCATAACAACAAGACCCACCCACCCAATGGCTATTTTTTTGATTTGTGTGCCAACCCCCGCGTTTTGTATACAACGCAGCCAAAAATCGATTTCATATAACGCGGGGGGGGGGGGGGGGGGGCGGTGTACCCCCCGCGTTTTCGTCCTCAACGTTGGTGGCAACATTACCACTACGGGTGGTCTTATCAGTTATGTTCTTTTTGCCATGAAATATTGATATACGTGCGCGCTGCTTTATGTTTTTCAGAGAAGTTGATATGAGGGCTTTGAGTTAAGAACCAAAATTCTCATTTCTCCTTTCACAAGGTGGAGAAAAGCTAAAGCTAAAAAGGTTAAGAGATGTTTTCATTGTTCTATGGACTATGGGAATATCTGGTCAGTAAGACAGAGTTTCATGTACTGATTCTTGGAATTGACAAGGCTGGAAAAACAGTAATGTTTTCACTCTTCTTTTTCTACCTTCTTGTTGAGCTTCAGTTTTGCATGTTACTTTTCATACAAATCCATTTTCATCAAGTCCTAAATTCCCCTAATCTCCTTTAATAATGTTAAACCTGATATACTGATAAAGTAAGCAACTTGTAATATGCTAATTTTGTCTCTAATTTAATGTGTAGACTTTACTGGAGAAATTGAAGGCACAATATTCAAACGTAGAAGGCCTTCCCCCTGATCGAATTGTTCCTACTGTTGGACTTAATATTGGTAGAATAGAAATTTCGAATTCAAAACTTGTGTTTTGGGACCTTGGAGGTCAGGTACTTAGATTGAATCCTTACTAGTAATGCAATATATAACTAGGTACCTTTCATTAATAAGAAAAATATTATGAAGAAATATTTGAAACCTCTAATTTTTTTCACCTATAAAAAGGCTTCCTGCTCTTCTTACTTTGCAAAGCTGTGTTACTTGTGTAATAATAAGTAATAACAAGCATCCTATAATCACAACAAGACATCCTGGCCCCTTATTGATGAACAATGCATGTTATCTACTTCGTAAATTACAAATTGTAATAATCACTTTTGTAGCCAATCCAAACATCATATTGACCCTCTGAATATGTTCTCAGGCTTAAATTTTTAATATCTTACTTTTAGTTTCAACTATTTTCTGTAGTTCAAAGGCTTTTTTAACATAAAAACCTATAGTTTTTAAAGCAACAATAATGCATATGGCTCACTTTACATAGTGCAACTACATGCCTATAGATCATGATTTTTTTTTTCACTGAGGCCTGATCTTTTAGAGGCACATGCTGTTATTTTTGTAGTTGATGCTTCTTCTTCATCACGTTTTGAAGATTCTAAATCTGCCCTTGGTAAATAATACATATTTCTCTAAACTTAATTTCTATTTATGTTAGAATGTACCTGTTGTGGTAATTTATTATGACCAGAATATATATAACATATGCTTCCTGTAATATCAAACTCATCATTGCCAGAAAAGGTGCTTAGGCATGAAGACCTGAGAGGCGCCCCTCTTCTAGTACTGGCCAACAAGCAGGTAACCACCACCACCTACCCCCCCCCCCTCTTTTCCGCGTATCTTTTCGAAATTTCCTAGACATTGCTGTTAAATAGTCAATAAGACGTTAATGAAAATTTTACTGATATTGGGTGCTAGGATTTCGTTACTTTCATATAGGTGTACTTTAATGGGTCAAACGGGTCGTTACTTTCAAACAGGTGTTGCAATTTAGCTGCCATCTTTTTTCTTTTGATTTTATATTATAGATAATGGGTCAAACGGTTAAAAACAGAAAAAGTAGCTGAATCTAAAACGGGTCAAAATCTCCTAACATTCTAAGTCCTAAATTGTTTCATTTAAAATATTTATATATAGTACACAAAAATCTTAAAGAATGAACGAGAAAGTGTCCGTGGGTCTACCTTATTTTCTTCTCACAAGTTATGAACGTGCACAATTTCATTGTAGGATCTTGGTGATGCTGTTTCAGCAGAAGAACTTGCTCGATATTTGGACCTCAAGAAATTAGATGAAAGAGCTTATACATTTGAAGGAGTTTCAGGCTATGATGGGTAAGTCTACTATATGTAACCTAGCAAATATTGTATATTTTCATTAGAATAATTATCTAACTGTATAGGCTTTAGGGATATGAATCCACTCAAGACAACTTTCGACTGACTTGTTTTATTTTACCCTTTTAACCTCTTAAATATAAAACATAGCCCAAATCAACCCGTTTGTCACCTTTAGTATTACCGTCCACTTATGTGGAAATTGTGAAATTATCATAAATTTATTGTTTTTTTTAATATGCAGGACCGGAATAAAGGAAATTGTGAACTGGCTAGTAGACGTGATGGAGAGAAGCAAGCGGACAGAAATGTTGAGAGTACGTGCAGGTGTTGCAAACAGCAGCGGTGCATAGAAGTGATCATATTCACAAACAAGAGTCAACAGTTGACTATTGAGTGTCAGATGAGTTGCTTTTATCTTCAAGTATGATGAAAATATTTATTTTGGGTAGAAAGAATCAATAACTGTGTTTACAATATAAAGAGGGTTTTAAAATAGAGTTATTTTGGAAGATAAAAAAGACGTATGTCAGATTCCAGTCTAAAAATTACTAGGTTATGACTTTGAATCTTTGATTAAAGTACTCTGGCTCAGCTGGACTTGAAATGATTGATTGTATATTTGTCCGGTGACACAAACTAGGGTTTGAAATTTGTGTAACCATCAGTTAATAGAAAAACGAGCGATTTTTTTGTTGAACTTTATGGATGTTCTTAATGTGACATTTTAGATTCCCTTTTCTTTGGTATTTTGATAGCGTGTTGTAATATGACCGTAGATGTGAATAAGTTATGTTGGTCCGCAGTCCAAATGGGTTGGGTTCAATCGGGAAAATTTTAAGGTGCTAGTAGAGTTGGGCTGATATCGACACTTTTCGCCCACACTTTATTAACTTTTATAAATAAGTAACAATAAGTTAATTAGGATTATAAAAACTGTCTTTTTATCAAATTGGTTTGGGGCATTTTATACATTTGGATGAATATTGATCCGTTTGACTTGTACCATTGAATAATCGACTGTATTAATGGAGTTTAATCTTGAAGATGTTCATGCCGATTCGACTCCCATGTAATTTAAGAAAGTTATAAAGTGCATGTGTGGCTGAACTTCGTTGAGAGTTCATCGTGAATTTCTGTTGATAGAGTTTGATGTTTTGGGGTTACCCGTTACCCTTTTTACTTTTTAGCCTTCCATGAAGTTATTATAATGTCTTAAATTACTTGTGTATGGGTTTTTTAAGTGTAATTATTTTCATGAACTTAATATGCTAAAGATGATAATGTTAGCCAGAATTTATCCATACGAAGTTCATGATAATGACTAAAGAATACTTGAGTTTAACTCTTCGACTACCTCAAAAATCCAATAACAGGTAAAATGTTTTCCCAAGTTGAATGGTCTTTCTACTGTTGTAAGATTTATGGAAACAAACATTTTTAATCCACGTTGTGTTGTGTCGTCTTAATTGTTGCAACAAGTGTTGTGAGATGCTTGTCTGCTATGAAGTACAAGTTCAATTTGTGTAATCGGGTCTGTGAAGAATATTTGAACGATGCATCAGAAAAGGTTACTTGAAACATTACCTTGAAAATGTAATAAGCCGTATTCGAAAGATGAAAAATTGTAGAAAGATAGAAACGACCGTTATTATACTTTTAATATGTGACATGACCCAAAATGAACCGGATACAACCAAGTGAGACATTCAAACATTGAATATCAGTTGCACCTTATGAAATAACTAAAATACTTGGTTGGTTGGACATGAATATTTGATGAGATTACAAACTATACAAGCAATGACAGATTTCAACTAGCATGTTCATTCTTCTTATAACCATGAAATGAGATACATTGTAACTAAACATTTATTATAACATTTTGTATTTACATGTATAATAATATTATAATCTTCTATTTAGTTGTATGGTATGTTAATATAAATACAATCAATTATAAGACTTCTTTGGACTAGCCTAATCTGGACATAACCGCTTTAATTAATAAGCTTCAATTTAAACTCGAAAGGCTATATAAAGATTAATCAATATAACATAAAAGAATAAAAGGAAAAATAAAAAAGAAAGTAAAATGGGTGTAAACTGTTGATATAGTACACTCATGAAATAAACATTTCCATTGCTTTCTCTCTCACCAAGGGATATTCTCAATAACATCCCTCAAAACAAAAGATCCCACAAATAAGGGATTCAAAGTAACTAAACAATTGAAACATTTAAACTTTACCTCACATTTCTTCATAGAACAAAATGTAGGCCTCACATCCAAATACCTCTTCCAGAGAAGCCTCACGGACGTAAGCGTCACTCGCATGGTACCATAACGAATTGTCCAAATTGCCCTTCGCAACACCTTTTACGTAAGCCACATAATGCCCTCCCCTCATTGTCCCTGAATGCTCCACCACTCCTACCAACTGGTATTTGAATGTCTCTTTATCTTTACAGCAACTGCATCATCCAAATTTTTATAAATTAAAAACTTGCAAATTTTCATCAGAACAGCTCATACAATGACCACAATCGAAAGTAGAAACCTGGAGTGCAAATGAACCGAACGAACACTAATGAGGCAAGCGTGTTCGTTCATTTAACTTTAACCGAAAAAACAATCGAACATGAGCAGCTATACAACCCGAGTTTTCTTGTTCGTGTTTGTTCGTCAAAAATGAGCGCGTTTTTTTGTTCATTTACTAATAGTATAAACAAAAGGTTCACAACGTAAACGAACACAAACAAACGAACAGAACTGAACAAAGATGACCAAACATAAATGAACTAAGCAAACACCGATTAAAAATGAGCGTGAACATCAATCTATTGTGCCTAAAAAGTTAATAGAACTAAACCATATTGTTATGAGCCTAAAAATGTAAATAAATATGTGAACGTAACTTAAATGTAAAGTCGTAAACTAACGAACAACATAAACGAATGAAAGAACGAACACAAACAAACAAAAGAACGAACATAAACGCATTTATAAGAACAGATGTTCACGAACATAAATAAACAAATGACACATGTGTTCATGTACGTTTGTTTAGCTAAATAAAATAAAAATTTGTCCATCTTTGTTCGTTTAATAAACGAAGGAACATAAACCAACTTCCTGCCTGAACAGTTCACTGAACATTGGTAAAGGGTCAAGAAAGGATTTTTTTTAAGTAAGAGTTGATCTGGAATGAGCAACAATTCTTTTGTTAAAAGTTTTTAAACATAAAATATAAAAACTGTATTATTATGATAATAAGCTAAAGGCTTTTTTAATAATACAATTAGATAGTTTTATCTTTATAAATACATTTTGAACTGTTTGAAAACCATTTTGGCCCACTTGTCCAGTTTCATTTCTAGTAAAACCAGTTCAGAACCCGTTTGACCTGTCAAAAATCAAGTCTGACCCAGATCAATCAATTTGTATATAAATGGGAAATTGACACCTCTAAATTCGCAACCGAAACTAGTCAGATTTCTCAAGGGAGTAATAGGCATTTGCGCATAAACTTGTAAACAAAAAGACAATAATAATAATAATACTCTATTTTATAGCTGTCAGATAACTTTATATAGATGTAACATAAACTTGTATAACTGTCAGATAACTTTATATAGATGTAACTTGTAATAGGCATTTGCACATAAACTTGTAAACAAAAAGACAATAATAATAATAATACTATCTTTACTAGTTGTCAGATAACTTTACATAGATGTAAAGTTCTTCATATATTAATCAAAGAATAGACATTGTTCACAGTGATCAAATATCAGATATTTAATGATAGCTCAAGAGAAAAGAAGAAAACATATACATACCTGGGATCCATGTAGGGTTTAAGATCAACTGTATCTCTAAAGTTGACATGACCATTTAATTTACTTAAACGTCCCCGAGCATCTTGGCAGAATCTTTTCAAATGAATGGTCAAGACCGGTGGAGCCCGGCTGATCAGAATCTTCTTAGATGCATCTCTTGCCACCATCACACACTTAGAATCCACCTCTTCATCCTCACTGCTATCTGGTTCATCTTGTCTTTCTAGAACCTTCTCATTCCCATTCACACTGAAAGATTCAGTATCTTGACTTTGACCGCCGTCACTCTTTCCATTACCCAACACCACATCAGCATTTTCAGTACTTTGATCACTGACGTTTCTGACCCCGTTAGAAACCACATGATCAATGCATGAATCAGACGAAACACTGAAAATTCCATTTTCACCCCCGTTCTGTACTTTGCTTTTTAATCTCGTTTTTAAAGATTTTGAACATTTTTCACACTGCCACGCATGTTCGGTTTTGGTGAGAAGTTCAGGGGTAGTGAAATAAGCCAAACATTTCTCCACAGAAACTGGAGAATCGGTATCATCAACTTCATCAGGATCAGATTCACTTTCTTCAATTCCATTTGGTAACGGGTTCACAGTGGGCCCGGGCCCATCAGCAACCTCAGGCTCGTCAAACAATCCACCAAACCCATCAAAATCCAACGGTTCTTGTTCACTGGTTGAGGTCACTTCCTTGTAAGGAAGTAACAATACTTCAGATTCTTGAACTTGCAACAGAGGCTCATTTTCCCAAACGACATCATTACTGTTTTCAGAAACTTGAATTGCATCATTACTATTTCTAGAAACTTGAATTGCGTCATTACTATTTCCAGAATCTTGAATCGCATCATTACTATTTCCAAAATCTTGAACTGAATCCTGAATTACAGATGAATCTTGATAATGTGATTCCATATTGTCAACCATAGAACTACTCGGTTCAAGATAATCCAACCATGATAGTGGTTCCTCTGAATCGACCGAATCAACATGTTCAACAGCTGTATCATGACCATTTGATACCACAGTGGGCTCACTATGATCCAACAACGATGAAGCATTTGATGAATTCACAGTACCACTATCATTATTATCCCGCTTGATTACAATGTCCTGCAATTCTGGCTGCTTTGAATCACCTGAATCAATGTTTTTGTCGGTTTCTTTTTCAATAGGGTTAATGGGTTCCGCTGACTCATTGCTGGCTGAAACATTTGTAACTTTCTTACTTTTTGGTCGAAACTTTCCCTGTCTTTTTGGAGGAAGTTTTGGTTTCTTGGATCGAGAAACCGTAGTGGCCCATTTAGATTGAGATTTTTTGGTTGGTAAAGGTAAAGAGAGATCTAAACACGGTTCATATACTACAGAAGCGTGCCCACATTCCAAACAACTAACCGTACTAGATATTTGTCCTCCAAATATATTATCTACAAAAGTAGAAACATGTTTTGGAGAACTTTTATCATCTTGTGACCGTTTTTGTACACGCGATTCCTCAGTGCACAACCCATCAAGCAAGCAACGAAGCAACTCATGACTATCATGTTGTTGAAATCCCTTAAACTGTGGAGCTTTTGCACAAACACACCCAAAAAACGATCTTGGGTTGATGACATTCCGCACACCTATTGATGGGCTCGTTTCAACAAATAGCTTCTTTAAAGAAGATGTGAGAGGCCCAACGGGCCTTTCTAGTTTCATGAAGTAATCACGTAGAACATCCATTGATAAAAGATTTTGCAATATTGAATTGAAGAAACACGTGTTGCCTAAATTTACCAAACCTCTTATCATATATCCATCTCCATTTTCTACAGAACTTGTAAGTGTACTTACTGATTTTATCTCACTTGTAACACTACCACCTCCAAACCAGATATCCTCAACGTCTACACGCGTCTCTGATGGTGATGATTGAGTTTTAAGTAACTTAACAAATTCAGATAAACCATCCTTATGTTCTTCATTTTCAAAGCCATGAACTGGAATAAGTTTACTACAAGGAAAACACCATCTGAGATTAGGGTTTGAAAACTGGATAACTAACGGATGGCGATTTTGCTTTGAATGCCGGGCTGCATGACTGTGAGGTGTTGTAGGTAGCCCAGCACCACCACATGAAAAATGGCCGCATTCCAAACACACCCAAATGGAGATAGATTCGGGTTTTGAACCATTTGCTTTACCTTTTCCATGTTTTGATTTTCCTTTTTTTGCCCTTTTGTATCCTGCACTATCCCTACAATCATCACACTTATGGGACTCGAGTGATGATAGTTTTAAAGAAAATTTTTCAAAATTGATGCCATCTTCAAGATGAGGGCATGTTGGTGTCTCTTTATTTACTGAAACGCCTTCGATGACAGCATCGGCGTCAGTGGCTAAAACAATCCCTGGTAAAACTGTTTTGGGAGAAGAGGTTTGTAGCCGTTTTTCCTTTTCAGCACGCGCTGCTCTCTTTTTAACCTTTTTCCCCATCAAAACCTAAAAGAAACTAAAAAACAAGAAATGTTACCACTAAAAAAGTAATATATGATAACTCTAATTACAATGATCCTAAATACTTTTCTTCTCAAAAAGCATCATAAATATCTGGAGCAATAGTTAATAAATTCAGAGCAAAAATGCTGCAAGTTTGACCTACATAACCCTAATTCATCAATTCAACAGATTATTTCCTAATAGTAATGAAGAAACGACCAAATGAGCTGGAATTCCAGTTGTAGTACCAAGAAGCATTAGATAGACCATGCATAATTATCAAACAAGTCATGAATCCATAATCAAAATTCTTAGCTCCAGTTTATTAATAGTTTAATACCTAGCATCACAAAGCACAAACGCTTAACGGTTTATAGCTTAAAATCCATCGATCACTTCATAGATGCAAGTTTCCGATTTCCGATATACACAACTAATCAAATCAAACTAACACTAATTACAACGATCCTAATTACTTTTTCTTCTCAAAACACATCGTACATATCTGAAAAAAAATAGTTGTTAACAGACTCCAAGAAAACATGCTGCAGGATTGACCTACAAAACCCTACTTCATCAAAAGTTGAGATCATTTCCTAAAAGAAATGACCAAGTTACCCTATCAACATCTCCAAAATTTAATTTTAAGCAGAGGATTTTCAGTTGCCCTCACCTCAACAAACTTAATTACAAGATAATAACTTGTATGTCACCATGACTGACTAGATAACATAAACCATGAGCTGGAATTCCAGTAGTACTATTAGAATACATCAGATAGCCTATGCATTTAATATCGGAGCTATAGCGGTTATTAGACCTCTAGCAGAATATTGGTACCGATAATATCGGCAATATTGACCGATATTGGACCGATGAATCACCAATATTCCCGATATCAGTTTTTTTGTCTTAACTGTCAACTTTAAGTGTTTAATGTTAGTGTTTTAAGTCATAATCAGTTCCTACTTGCTACAATCGTTAGTGTTTTGTAAATCGTAAAAGGTTAATTTGTTGATGATAGAAGTGTATACTGAATTGTTAGTTGTTAAATTTCTATACATATAAATCCTGCATGATATTAAAAAAACCGATATTTATCCTGATAACCAGTACATACATATCAAACAAGCCACAACTCATAATCACAACTCTTAGCTCCAGTTTATTATTATTAATAATAATTTAATACCTAACTAATATCACAAAGCCTAGCAGCCTAGGGTTTTACCTTTTAAATCCATCAATCATTTTACAACTTTCCGATTCGATATTCATTAACATAACAATTAACACAACTAATCTAATCTAATCTAATCAAATAATAATAATCGATAAACAATCAGTAACTTTGAAATCAATTAGCGTGTGCAAAAAGAAACAAATAAACAACTTACCTACTTAACAGCCGGAAAACGAGGCGGCGGATTGACTGGATCAACGGCGGCGGCGGATAACGGCGGGCCGCCGGAACGGTGTGACTGGGAGTAGTAGTACGTCTTGACTGTGGAGTATGGCTCGGTGTTGGTGGTGGTGGGCGAGGGTTTGTCGGTCTGGTTTTAAATCAGTGGGTTCAGGTTTTGATTATTATGAAATGACCACTAAACTTATCAACATAATATAAACTTATGATTATTCATCATCTCTGTTCCGTTTAGCGAGAAGTCCGTTTATGTTTGTTCATTTAATAATGAACCGGACATGAAAAAGAAATCTCTTTTGGTAAGCTTAACGGACGAACATGGACGAAGGTCGAGTTCTCGTTCAATATTGTTCGTAAACGTTCGGCAACGTCTGTTTATGTTCGTTTGCTCATTAGAGTTGTTTATGTATGTTTGTTCATTAATGTTCATTAGTGTATGTTATTGTTCATTAACGTCCGTTTACAATATTGACGGATGCAAACAGACACGGACAAGCTCAATTCCTTAATGGATGAACACGAACAAGGTCTCGTCCGGTTCGGTTTGGTTCATTTACAGCCCTAGAACCAAGGTTGTCGGTTCGAATCCCGGGTACACCCGGGTATTCATCCCATCTTACACCAGAGAGTTTTGTTCTTGTAGTGGCACAACGACTGTCAAGTGGCAACAGGCGCCCGGCGGTATGGTTTTCCAAGGAAACACCCAAGCCAAACTCTAAAACCAGTGTATCCCGATTAAGATAACATAGTCTGGCAAGAGTGAGACAACAATGCTCTTAATGCGGTTACCTAAACACAAAAAAATCATTGTTCTAAAAATAATTTAATCATTTGATAAATTGTGAAAACATATAGCAAAGGAAGTAGATCTGATACTTGCTTTGTTGTGTGTTCTAATTGTTTGCCTATGTTATTGTTATTATATTTGCTTGTCTATATGTTACTAATTTAGTTATTACACACTTATAACTTTTTAGGAGCGCTAATACTATTATTAGTAATACTCTTCGTCTTGTTGAATTTGTATCATGTAGCTACACTTTAAGCTATATGATTATAATTGATATGTCAAAAGCGGGTTTTTAAACCTGATGGTGTTTCTGGGGGCAACATCTTTATCCTATAAAGGAAAAGTATCATTCGTTCAATCATTCCCATATCCTACAAATAACTTGTGCCTTGAGTGAGACTCATTGTCTATTTGAACCAAGCATTAATTCAAGATTTCTCATTTGTAATTGGGTTATTGCTTGAAAATAGTAACATTACTCGATTGTATTTATCTATTTTTAGAAACCAACTATAGAGTTTTGAAAAGGAGAATAGTTTTGCAATCTTTACATGTTATTTTATGTGATTTTGCTTTCCTTCTTACCTGCTATCATCCAATAGTATTTTGACCTTGGAGTTTTAAAAAGAAATCATTTTTGCTAGGTTTATTAATGTAAAAATGACTATGTTATAAAACTAATAAAGTAATAATTTACCACAACCATTATACCTTATCAAAAATTAAATAAATAAACATCATATCTATTGTAGAATAGACTTGGCATTTGGAAGAGTATGATTGTTGATTGGATTAAATTTATCTATTATACTTGACACGCTATCTTTTTTATCCATCATCGTCACCTGAGCAGCCCAAAATTAAGTCTTGAGGCTTTGAAAACCAACACCCGATTCGGTAAGGGTATTTTTTTGATCTTCATTTTAAGCGTGACAAACATCATTTTTTGATCGAGAGTGTGACCAAACATGTGCACTTCCAACGTCCATGCGATGACTCTTTTGAGTGTCTACCAAACACCACCATTTTACTTTAGCAGCTTGTGCTTTTCAGAAAAAAAAAATTCTAGTCCTCGAAATTTTAATCGAATAAGATGAACATCACATTCCAAAATAAATTTTCAAAATGTTCTTTTGATTGTGATGGTTCAGCCCATTCCTTTATCGGCTCACATACCTCGCCCTATTATTGTCTTTTGGATTTGTAAACCTACTAGTACTTGAATCAACTAATTTTTTTTTCATTAAACTAAATAAATTTGTTTATTAGCACAACTTTCATTGAAATTCATTATTTTTTACTAAGTAATTTAGTACATATTATTTTTCAAAGATTGTTTTAAATGTATGCCAGGTTATAACTGTTTCATAAGTTACCTAAATTCTTATAATTATAGTTTAATAATATATACGACAAATAATATATAAATCAATCTACTTTCTGTTTATTCTCATAAAAATCACTCAACGATTTTTTTCACGTAAAAGTCTATCGACATGTAAAATTTAAACACAACTGTGAAATTTTATTTTAAAACAACTTAAAACCGAGTCATTCAAATTGTTTTATAAAATAACTAGAATAATATACATATATATATATAAGCAACGTAAGAAAAAAAGACACGTAAGAAAACAATCAGAAGTACCAATCAGAAGTACCGGGTCTAGATTATTTAAAAAAAAATTCGCAATTGTTTTCAAATTTATTATGTGATTGTGGAAAAACTTTGTATAAAAAATTTTAAGGGGCTTTTGTAGGAAAATTTTAGAACATGTTGCCACCGGATTAGATAAATAGATTAATAATATTAAAGGAATGGCATTATTGTAATGTATATTATAATTTTAAACATTCTTATGGGTTAACAAAGGGTATACATCACTTGAAAAAGTAAACTCCTGTAGAAAACATCAAATAAAACTTTCTTAATTATGGGCTTCGTTACCAATTTCATCCAAAAATTCGGTTTTAATAAATCTCAAATATAAACAAAATTGACAGTCTAAGAAGGAAATTCTTAAATAAATATGTAACTTACTCAATTCAAATGTTGACACGGTTTTACATTCAAAGTAAAAATTTAAAACTGTTTAAATAGGAGGACCGCTGAATTTGAAATTGGAGCTTCACATGAAGCAATTAGGACTTGAGAGTCAGGAAAACCGCATGTGCTAATTGGTCAAGCTTTCCACTTGATGATATATTCCTAACAATTGCTTATGGACCCTGTAATTCTAAAAGAAGAAAAACACGAAAGTTATGCATGTTTTAAGTTGGTCAAGAAATGAGTCTATCAAATCATGGATCAACTTTGCATCACATGGTATATCATGTGCTCGCTAAACTTTATGCATAAACGTTGTCTCTTTGAGATTGTAGTCTTAGTTGTATGTGACTAAAGAATTTTGTGTTATTATAAGAAAATCAACCACAACCATTTATGGCATCAACTCATACTTAATCTCATGCCTTAGCATCAAATAGTGAGCATTATAGTTCATCTCATACGTATGATCATCACTACAATGATACCTCAACATATAATCAAAGTCTAATCTTGTCACTTCAATGTACACTCCTGAGTACAAAACAATATTAGAAAAAAGTTATATGAATCTCAATACGCATCGTGTATTGACCAATGATTGATTCGGAAATTTTGTTTGAAGTAAAATAGTTGGTAAGTTAAATAAAACAAATAGTAGAAAATAAGAAACATTTTAATAAAACTTTAGAAACAAAAATAACTTTGTTAAAACTTTTTGCAAGAGTATATATTCCTATGAGATAAATGAGTCCGGTCTAACTATTCTTGGGCCTTAAATATGAAGGCCTGTGAAAACCCTAGCCACATGATGCTTATATAAAGGATACTTCACCTCCATGATAAGACAACTTTTTCATCCTCAATACATTACATACTAAAATATTCTGTTGATAAATCCAATATAGACTTGAGCGTTGGAGGGTGGTCCAGAGACCTCGGTGGTCTGGTCTCTGTCTTTTTAACGAGTTTTTCATGGTTTTGCAGATATGGATTCAGACAGAGAAAGCGAGGTGTGGTGATGATAAATCCAATACGGACTTGAGCGTTGGAGGGTGGTCTAGAGACCTCGATCTGGTCTCTGTCCTTTTAACGAGTTTTTCATGGTTTTGCAGATATGGATTCAGACAGCGAAAGCGAGGTGTGGTCATGATCTCTTGTTATAGACGGATCAAACCTCTGGGTTCTGATCCGTGCTTCTTTAGAAGCATATCAAAAGTTTATTCTACGAATGAAATATAGAAAATATAGCAGCATTCGACTGTCGCACCAAAATATTGTCCGCTTTGCCCCTAATAGATTACACATTCAGCAACGCACAATTTTGTTTCCACCCGATGAGTTGCTCGTCCAGGCAAAACGCGTCTTGGTAGGGAAGGTATCCACCTCCTTATAAAAAAAGGTTTCTTCCTCCCCAACTGATGTGGAATATTACGAAAAACTAGTATTAATTTACCTTCAATGCCTCGTCCCCATAACTGTATTAAAAACACGTTGAAACTCCGGCACTTTACAATCCACTATATACTCGTATGACTTATCTCCCTCAAAATCATATATGAATATATGGTAAGCTCTACAACGGCTAGTATAAAGCTAACTCTGTGTTAAAAACCTTCACCAGCATTAACCTTATCTTTACCAACATTGACCTTATCTTTACCAGCATTAAACTCACATTCACCAGCATTGACCTTATCTTTACCAGCATTGACCTTAGCTTTACCAACATTGACCTCATTTTCAACCTCATCAATGTAACCGGAGCATACGGTGAAGGGATCCCCAAAGTAACCGGAACATCAGAAACAGGCTGAAAAGTAACCGCATGTGGTATTGTAACAGATAATCATGTAGTGGCAACCAGTGTCGACTCAACGAATCTTGCAACAACCTCCGATGGAGTAAGTGTAGGAGGTGGCAAGGAAACAATTTCTGGAGCCGAAAACTGGAAAGTAGTGGGTGGAATGCCAAAGGAGGATGATGTAGATATAACAGGAACGTCCGAGGTGATTGGTCCTGTCACAGTCATGGATGCAGGGACCATAGTCATACCAGATAAAGCGGGTGGAGAGAAACGAACCACCCTCGAGCTTTCACCAGCTCCCGATCCTTCACCCGTTCTTGCCTTTTTCGATCGACGAACCAACCGATCTAACTCCTCCTCAAAATCAGATTCACTGTCATCTGTATCTTTCTTTCTTTTTCCATGAATCCTTTCTTGAGAGACCAGTATCTGTGTTGCTTCAGCAACATCATCAGCTGAGGAGTCAGAGTCGGTTCTTTCAGAATCAGCTACCGACTTAGCTATCAACGGCAAATCAGCACTAGAAACCTCTGCTACTGAGACCTGAACCTCTGCCTCAGGATCAACTCGTTCCATATCGAAAAATCCTTGGCCACCAAAAGCAGCTTCAAGGTCTACTTGATCCTCCGGCTCCACAACAGGAGCAGCAGGCAACACTTGCTGTACCACAGGTGGTGGTTGAGAGACAACAGCCTGTTGCGGTGCCGGATCCCGAAACTCGTCTCCACGAGGAGCAACATACGCCGGGTTTATCAAATACCCAAATAGCGGAGTATGTCGTGGACGAAGCTCTGGTTTACTTCGAGCACTCGATGATCTGCATTGTGCGAAAATCCTCTTGCTGACACTCTCTACATAACGAATCGGACGACGCTGAGGTAGCGTAGGAGCTACATGATTCAAGATCATTTGTAAAAACCTTGGATACATCAAGAATCTTTCACAAGCCACCGCTCGTCTCTGACGGTCTATCTCATAAAACACCATCTGACTGAAGCTGTAAGGCTTGTTGTAAGTCAGTGCTGTCATTGCCGATTGCATCGTGGCACCCATACCGTCCGTTCCAGCCTTACGACCCGACATGCATACGATCATCACGTGCATGAGAAAACGCCATTGATCCAACAAGAATCCTTTACGTCTCTGAGTGTCACCCAATGGACCAGAATAGCCCATTCTTAAAAATGCACCATCTCTGAATGGAGCAACAAAGTATGTAGGATCATCCCTCGTTTCTTCCCCAAACTGCAAGGCGACCCTTATCTGTTCCGATGAGAACTGCCCCTCTTGATTGTTGACTGTGGCGCGCATGACTTGGGGCTCGACTCTACAATCGTATTCAACCGTCTGCCAGAAGTCTTCTATGTTCGGCAGAGAAATGGGCAGAGTTGTAGTAATTGCATGAAAGATACGCGAGCGAATAAGAAAAGTGATGATCTCGCGATAATCATCAACACCGCTAGCATCCGGGTCCAGTGTGATGTACATATTGTGCCCCGGAAAGAACTGACGGTTGTTATCACCACCTTCGTCACCACCAGCACCACTGGCTCCTGCTACAGCTGCCATATCTACACCACAAACGGTCTAAGTTAAAAAAATCGTCAAAGCAAATCATAACTTCGCCTATTACCATGAGCGAAGTTAAGATAAACTTTAGAGTGCAGGCGAAGTTAGACATAGGGCGAAGTTGAGCACAACTTCGCCTATACAATAACTTCGCCTGACAACAGATTAACTTATAAATAATATGTAAAGCACCAGGCGAAGTTAGGGGTTAGGCGAAGTTAAGGGTAACTTCGCCTAACCATAACTTCGCCCCTTGAACAACTGCCCCTGAGTTGTTAAAGACTGAAGTATCAGGCGAAGTTAAGCATAAGACGAAGTTGAGAACAACTTCGCCTAAACTATAACTTCGCCTGAACTGAAACGACAAAGGTTTAGAAGGCCAAACGAGATGTCTTTTGGATAATTTGATGATTGTGGACTCTAAAAAACATGTTTTTATGGAGATCTAGACGATCAAGTTGGTTACGACCACGTTAAAACGAGTTTGAAAAGCGGGTGTTTAAGGTTTGCATGAACGAGGTCACACGCCGGACCAAAACGACCTCTGATTAACGCCGTTAACAAGAATTATAAGCAACATAGACCCTACACACCTTTAACACGGATTAAAACGGAGATAAACAACGAGTTTTGATTCGAGATATAACTTCGCCGAGAGTTTATGTGATAAGTTCGCTTAGGTTTTGTGAAAAGTATAAAAGATTTGACTAAGTTGACCTTTATATAGGTCTGAATATGCCCAGGCGAAGTTATGGTTAACTTCGCTTATCCATAACTTCGCCCCTTAACAACTTCGCCTAGCATCAAACTTACATAACAGGCCCTCATACTTAGAACAGAATGCAATTGTCTTTTAATAACTTCCGTTAAAGATTTAAATGTTAAAATCAAAGAACCAAGTAACCAAGCTTTGAACCGTAAAATGAAATATGTAAAGTAAATTTTAGAAATAAAGTATACGGGATCAAATTTCAGTCTTGACAGGGACTAGCATGTTTTAGAAAAGATCCGAACAGGAATCATACTAGTTAAGTGACTGTCACATAGATCCATGTTCAACGGTATTATGACTTAAAGAAACAGGTTGTAGGCAGGTAAACAACTCAGTATGGTTTTCATCGCTTCTGTGATACGGATTAGGTTCAAGTTAGCTCAAAATTTAAACGGACAACACATCAGAGATTGTGATGCCTCCTATCTATTCTCAAAGCTTATTTGGCTTTCCCCAAGTCACCCTGAGTTGACCTTGACCCGTAGTGTCTGATTTAAACAGTAAGTACATATGATCTTTAAGGTCTTCATCCCGTTTTCTTTCTTTTATCTTGATTGACAATGATAACATAATAGGCTTCAGAAGGCTTAACATAAGTTTTTTTTTTTAATTAATAAAGATTTGCATATCTTCAAACAGTAGACTACTGCAAGTCCCGAATCTGGATCACTGCAGGTACTTGACACACTTTCTTCTCGGAAATCAGAGTACTCAAGGGCTCGTGTGTGACTGGGTAATCGCTTTTCTGCCTATCATTCGGAAAGATGTATATGGAGACATACACAACTCTTAATGAGTCTTCCCTTTAAATCGAGAAGATTTAGTTAGTATCACTTTAACTTTTACGCACCATAAAAAGCTACCATAACATACAATGACTGTTCTAGAGTCTTTTAGGCCTAATAACTTCACTAGTTAAGCACACAGAAATAGTTTGTGTATCACTTTCCAAGGTTGGATCAATTTTCTTAGAAACATTGTATAGAGACTTCTTTCGAAGTTGTAGACTTGAAAAATTATATCATCTCCCTAAAAAAAATTTAAATTCTATCGCCCCGATCAAGTCAAAGTCTTCAGGTAAACGGCTACCCTGAAGGTCCAATGGATCAGCTGGACCTACCACATACAAGTATGTGTCCTTCTAACTAAGTATGAACGACTATTTTTCAGCGAAAGAACAAAAACCCATCATAAACCGCCCCGGTCACTTTCAGTCATCTGGTCAATGGCTATCCTCATAATCTACTAGTAGAAGTAAGGACCAAACATATCCGAAGATGTGTCCTTCAAACTGAAGCAACCGACATAATTCTAAGCGGTAGTGATGTTTTTTTTTTAAAACGAGAAACACGGTTACTCGGGATTGATCATCCCATTAAGCTCAACAAGATTTTGAAAACGAGTTCTGTCAAACGCTTTAGTAAAAAGATCGGCGAAATTATCTAACGAATCAACCTTTTCGAGCACAATTAATTTCTTCTCAGCACAATCCCGTATAAAATGATGACACAATGTGTTTAGTTTTGCTGTGCTTTACGGGATTGTTAGTTACTGAGATTGCAGCAGTGTTATCAATGCAAATAGGAGTTTGAGTGAAATTCAAACCGTAATCGCGCAATTGTTGTTGTATCCAAAGAACCTGGGAGCAGCAGTTTGATGCTGCCATGTACTCTGCTTCACAGGTAGAAATGGCTACAGAGGTCTGCTTCTTGCACTGCCATGACACCAATCTTCCTCCCAGAAACTGACATCCACCAGTTGTCGACTTCCTGTTCTGATTGCAACCTCCATAGTCAGAATCTGTGTAAGCGACCAAATCCAAGTCTCCCCCTTTCGTGTACCACAATCCCAGCTTAGGCTTGCCTTTGAGATACCGCAGTATTCTCTTGACTCCCTTCATGTGAGATTCCTTTGGGCTAGCATGAAATCGAGCATAGAGACAAACTGCAAACATAATATCAGGTCTAGATGCAGTTAAATACATTAAAGAACCTATGATTGCTCGATATTGGGTGGGGTCCACGTCTGCATCACTGTCTGAATCAGCACCCAGTTTGTGGTTGACACAAACTGGAGTATCAAATGGAGTGCTGTCCTCCATCTTGAAGCGTTTAAGAACATCTTGGACATATTTAGTTTGATGGATGAACATCCCATCTTTCTTCTGATCGACCTGCAATCCTAAAAAGAAAGTTAATTCACCCATTGCACTCATTTCAAACCTCTTTTTCATGACTCCTTCAAAATCCTGACACATGGCGACTTTTGATGCAGCAAAGATGATGTCGTCCACGTAGACTTGAACTAGAAGAAAATCTCCCCCCTTTCTCTTGACAAATAGTGTGTTGTCGATCTTTCCTCTTTCAAACCTATTATCAAGTAAATAATCAGATAAGGTTGTGTACCAGGAACGAGAGGCCTGATGTAGTCCATATAGCGCTTTACTCAGCTTGTACACATGATCAGGAAAGTCAGGGTTAGGAAAACCCGGAGGCTGTTCAACGTATACTACCTCATCGACTTTACCATTCAGAAAAGCACTTTTCACGTCTAACTGGAACACCTTCATCTCATTGTGTGCAGCAAATGCCAAAAATAGTCGAATCGCTTCCAATCTAGCCACAGGAGCAAACACTTCATTGTAGTCGATCCCTTCTTGCTGATTAAACCCTTTTACGACCAGCCTTGCCTTGTTTCTTATGATTATCCCTTTCTCATCTCTCTTACATTTGAAAACCCATTTGGTGCCAATTGCATGCACATTCTTCGGTTTTGCAACCAATTTCCATACTTCCATCTTCTCGAACTGGGCTAACTCTTCTTGCATGGCTTCGACCCACGAGCTGTCCTTTAGAGCAATTTGATAATTCTTTGGTTCAATCTGGCTGATGAAGCAGGTGTACAAGCATTCATTTATGATACCCGTGTCTTTAATGCTTGCGTAAACACAGGTGTGCTCATTCAAACTTCTTCTAGTTTGAACACCGTCAGACAGATCACCTATCACGTTCTCCATTGGGTGATTTTTGTGAATAGCAGTAGTCTGAACCGGACCGACTTCCAGATTATTTTCCAAATTCGAAGAGAGTTCTTCAATGGGTGATTGATGTTGAGAGTGAAAAGGGTTGTAAAATTCTTCTTCAGTAGAGGCGGCAGGAGCATTAACGGCACTTGACATGGAAGGTTGACTTTCATCGTATCGTGGACGTTGCACAATATTTTCCTCCTCGTCATACATGATCTGTGAAGCAATTTTCTCATCAACTTCTGCACAATCCAAGTAAGGCACATTAAAAGATTTGAACAGTCTATCATAGTCAAAAGCCTCAGCGGGTCCCATGCTAGGCTTTGGTGGTTTGTAACTCGTGATGTCAGTGTTACATACCACTTCAACCCTGCTGTTCGATATATTAAAGACTCTTCTGTTGGGTGTCCCAACAACATATCCGACTAAAATACCTTCGTCGGCTTTCTCACCAAATTTTGAGTTTGTCTTTAATATCGTACATGGGGACCCGAACGGTTCGAGACCATTCAAGTTTGGCTTTCGACCATGCATAAGTTCATAACAAGTTTTATTTAGCCTTTTAACAGTTAAAACACGATTAAGGATATAACAGGCTGTGGCAACTGCTTCAGCCCAGAACACCACGGGAAGTTTAGCATCAGCCAGCATGGTTCTGGCTCCTTCAATTAGCGTCATGTTCTTCCTCTCAGCCACTCCATTTTGTTGCGGAGTATACGGGGCGCTGTACTGGTGGTCTATCCCTTTCTGTAAGCAGAACATCTCCATCTGGTAGTTCTTGAACTCTGTCCCATTGTCACTCCTGATGTACTTAACATTTCTCCTCACAATATTTTCAACCTTGGTAATCAGGTTAATTACTAACTGAACCGTCTCATCTTTTGCCTTAAGAAAGTATACCCAAGAGTATCGAGAGTAATCGTCAGTTATTACCAAGCAATATGATGTTCCACCTAGACTTTTTACATTCATGGGACCGAAGAGATCCATGTGAAGTAGGTCTAGGGTACTGACTATTGAATTAACCTTCTTGGAGAGATGGGGAGTGCTGCTTTCCCTTCTTGCACGATAAGCATTTGTCTTCAAAGTTGAAATTCTTCAAGGGAACACCAAGCACCAGCCCATTCTTGACAATGTAGTTCATTTTTCTAAGATGGATACGCCCCATTCTTCGATGCCATAACTCGGACTCTAATTCAGTTGCTTTTGACAGAAGACATGATTCTTCTGTTGCCATCTCAGTTGACCTCATATCCATTACATATGTGTTCTTTTCTCTTGGAGCTTTCATCACCACCCATGCCTCTGGTATCTTGAAACCAGGATACAGAACAATTGCTTCATTTTTAGTAAAGTGCACTGTGTACTCTTTGTCACAAATCTGAGACACGCTCAACAAATTATGCTTCAACTCCTCAACAAAATTCATCTTCTCTAACTTCATTTTACCATTTGTCACAGTTCCAATACCAATAATTCTACCACCACTCTCTCCAGCAAAACTTACCCTACCTCCTTGAACAGGTTTCCATTCGTGTAACAAATTCTTGTTACCAGTCATGTGCCGGGAACAACCACTATCCACAACCCAACGATTGTTTACAGTCCTATTCAACTGTTCCTGCACAGTTAACGAAAAGATTAAAATCTGGGGACCCAAGACCTACTGGTCTTGGGTCGATTAAATCTGTTAAACGGCATCCCGTACCTTGACTGCCCAAAGTTAGTTTGAGAGTGATTTCTGTAAGTTCTGAAAGGATACCTTCTTGAGAATTGACTATGAGGCCATCCAAACCTTAGTGGATTAACTGAGTTATAATTGTTGGTTTGGTTGTTAACTGGGAAAAACTGAGATCGATTTCTTTGAACTCTTGGATTAGTCCAATATCTGAACTTTGGTGAGTAAGCATTCTTACTATTTGAGTAATTACTATTCATTTTATTCTCAGTTTTCGGAGGCCTCATACCTCTGAATAGAGGACAATTCGCAATCAGGTGTCCTATTTGATTGCATCTGAAACAACTCCTGTGTTCAACCTTCGTCTTAACAGTTGTTTCAGATGTTGAGGTTGCATTACTATTCGTTTGTCTAACATATGGTGGGACAAACGGGTTTAGGGGAGAGTTCTTTTCAATTGGCTTATATTCCTCCCCATGTTTTAGTAACACTACCTCTTCTTTTATCTCACTTGATTCGGATGTCTTGTCCGAATTTGATGAGACAGAACTAGGAGCAGAAATCTTAACATTCGAAACAGGCTTACATGTTTCGCTTTTACTAATTTCAGGTTCTTTAATCGAAACTTTGACAGGAACTGTCTGACTAATTTCAACATCAATAGATTTCTGATTACTAGGATCATACGTATAGTTATGGTTATATGGTGGTGGAACTTCAGAAAATCCAATTCCCCCTTTATTAACTAGGGAACGTTGAACACTTACGATGTGATCATGTAACATCCCGAAATTTCAAAGTAATATTAATTTACTTACTAATAGAGGGAAAGTTTACTCGGGTTGTCAGGAAATAAATAATAGAGTAGGAGTTGGTATGAGTCGGGCTAGTGTTGGATTAATTGAGATGGATTAAATGAGAATGGGATTTAAGGGATATAAATATCCCCTAAAACCCCAAAATATCTTCATTTCCATCATTTTCCTAAAAACACTCCAAAACACACATACACCACAACTTCGCCGGCGGCCGGAACCGGGCAGATCCGAGGAGAGGAACGGGCAGATCCGAGAGAGAGAGAGAGCGATTAGTTGTGTTAACAAGTTAAACGAGATCCAAACAAGCTCAAAAAGGTATGATTCTTGATCTTTGAAGTTTAAAGATCCAAGCTTTTTAGTGTATAAGCAACCAAAAATGGTCGGGAAGCGTAGTGGGTGATATTGAACCATAGAAAGGGTGTTAAAATCGCTCAAAATACTGGAAAGAAACCGAACAGCGGCTGTCTGGGCAACTTCGCCTGCATCTGGGCAACTTCGCCTTCAAAGTGAACTTCGCCTGCAAGCTAAGTTCGCCTGATGAACTTCGCCTGCAAGCTAAGTTCGCCTGATGGCAACTTCGCTGTAAATTTAAGTTCGCCTAACTGGTAACTTCGCCTGAGGCCAAGTTCGCCTGATGACAACTTCGCCTGAAGCCAAGTTCGCCTGATGACAACTTCGCTGTAAAGATAAGTTCGCCTAAGGTTTAACTTCGCCTAAAGCCAAGTTCGATTAGAAAATAAATTAAAAGCGATAAGTTAAAGTAAGCTAATACTAGGCCACCAGATTAGATCAGGCGAGTATTGATACGTGTAACTTGTACAGTCAGCCGAGCTCAGTTAAAGAAGGGATTTACAGCTACCAGAGGAAGAAGCAGAGTTCAGGTGAGTTTCTAGACCCATTCCTTGTTATGTTTTCGGGGCTGTGTGCATACTCAATGTGATAGTTAATACACTTACCTTAAATGGTAAGTGTATGCCGTGTATGATATATGTGATAGATACGATTGATTGCTTGACGGTACGTGAACGATCTTCGGATATTGCACGTACTGTCAGGATATAAATAAAGATATTAATATTGTATGTAATGTAAGGATGATGTATGAACATTATGAATGAAAGCTTGTCGGTACGTGAACGATCTTCGGATATTGCACGTATCGTCAAGGGAAGTGATTAGCTCCTTACATGGATATTAAATAATAACTTAAGTATAGTGTTCCTTCTATGGAAAGTATAGTGTTCCTTCTATGGATAGTATAGTGCTCCTTCTATGGAAAGTATAGTGTTCCTTCTATGGATAGTAAAGTGTTCCTTCTATGGAAAGTATACAGAGTGTTCCTCCTATGGAAATTATATATAGTATGGTAATGGTAATGGTTCTTTTAATAGATATTACGTGACGATCCTCCTATGGATATTTATACGAGGTTAAGGTAGTAATATGTGTCTTCGGATACGGGAAGAAATATATGAGAATAAATTGCATGTTGCCTGATTAACTAGAACTCACTCAGCGTAGCTGACTTTTAGTATGCACGCAGGTGAGTAGGAAGAGGCAGCTCGCTTGAGGAGACACGTGGCACAGAATAAGAGGCTGGCATCGGAAGACTCAAGACTTTTAAGTTTAATGTTTCGTTTATTTTGAAAGACAACATGATGTTTTAAGACAAGACGTGTTTTGCTATGAAATGTTTAATGAAAGCTTTTATATTCCGCGAAGTTTTAATGAACTCTGATTTGTAAGAACTGTGTTTATGAGTAAATCCGACGCTAAAGTAAGGCTACCGGTAACGGGGCCTTACAAGTTGGTATCAGAGCAAAGTTCGAGAGATTTAAGCATCCTACATGCTTAGACTCGAACAGAGAATGGGATTTAAGTAAGAAAAAGAAAGAAGATGCCAGTTCTAGAATGCCATGTGTCGCTCAAGCAAGATGAGTAAAGGTAAAGTGTATGATTAAATGATATATGTTAATGAGAAAGAAAAGATATGTGAATGGTAGGGATAGGAATAATTGATTGTTTGATTTGACTAACTGCTTAAGTAGAACCAGCACAAATAGACTCATAAAGGGAAATGTATAGGACACGGAAAGTAACGTGATCAGCTAATCACAGTCGGCCACTGTGATTACCTGTTAGCCTTACTATCCTTGTACTAAACGGTTCCTGGAGTGATGATGTTTGTGTTTTCCCTTTTAGAATACGATGGCTGGAGCTGGAGACATTGCTGGAGCTGGAGGTCGCACTGGACGACGCGGCAGGCCTCGTCGTGTCCAGCAACCTTCGGTTGAGACAGCTTCCAACACCGGAGACGAGGGGAGTGCAGCCGGAGGAGGTCCGATCAACAACGAAGGGGTTCAACTGGATCCCGCAATTCAAGCAGCTATTGTTCAAGCTGTAGCCACTGCTGTGAAGAATATTAATCCGGGAGGGTCTGCTGGAAGCCGTGAAAGAACTGTTGAAGGGGCAGGTGGTAATGGTAGGAAAGATGATGAGAGGGAAAAGGATGATTCAAGCGAGGTAAGGTCTGTGAAGGTTGATGATAGGAAGAGGGGCCGAGGCGGTTGCAACTATAAGTCCTTCAAAGGTTGTGACCCGCCTAAGCTGACTGGTTTAGGAGACGCAATCGCCACTCTTAAATGGATAACCGCCATGGATAAAATTATCCGCATTAGCAAGTGCCGTCCTGACCAAGCTGTCGGTTATGCCACCCAATCATTTGAAGATGAGGCTATGTATTGGTGGGAGAGTGTGGAGCAAAGGAAGACCCGTGAAGAGATCAAGGCGATGAGATGGAATGACTTAAAGGACATGGTGATGAAGAGGTTCTGCGCTGATACAGAAGTTGAAAGAGTGGAGATGAAGTTTCTGAACTTGAAAGCGGGAGAGATGACACAACGGGAGTATACTACTGAATTCAACCGCATGTCTAGGTTGGTACCTGACATGGTGAACACCGAAGCTAAAAGGATCAAGTGTTACGTAAGGGGACTTCCACGGAATGTTCGCACTTTGGTTAAGTCTAGTAAGCCCGCAACATTTGACTCGGCCGTGGAATTGGCCGAGATGATTTATGAGGACCTTGCCAGCTGTGAAGAGGAGAAGATGGAACCGAAGAAAAGGAACCCAACCCCAGAACCAAAGGAAGCCAATGAGGTGGATCCACGCAAGAAGAAGGCAAGGCAGAAGGGGTTCACTGCTTGTGAAAAATGTGGGAAGAGACACTCCGGAGAGTGCAGAATGGGATTAGGTGTTTGCTACAGGTGTGGAAGAGCAGGACATTCCTCTTGGGAATGTAATGATTACCATAGGTGTCACAACTGTGGAGGACATGGGCACCTAGCGAGGGATTGCAAGAAGCCAAAGGGAGGACATGAAGGAGAGAAGAGTGCTTGAGGTTTAACAGATTCCTCCGTATGCTTAGAGAAGCCATTCAAGAAGGCTAGATGCTAGCCATAAGTATTAAATCTATGTGTAACTTATTGATGACTCGATGCGTGTTGTTTTATGTTGAAGTTTAGACTGGTGTTTATTAATTATGGTACGAATTGTCTGAATGCATGTTAGTCATGATAAATTGTTGTGTTGTGATAGAGTGTCGACTTAGGCTTTAGCATTAATATGATATAAGACAAAGCCTCTTGAAGATCGAAACGAGACTTGGTACATTGAGGGCCTCATGGACAAGCTACCGTAATAGCTAAAGCATATGAATACCACTCGATGACTACAATTAAGGAGTAAGAAGGATAACCCAGAACGCAAAGGCGATAAGGAAGTGTTCGTTTCACAAGGAACAAGTTAGGTTTCGGGGACGAAACCTCTTTAAGGAGGGAAGACTTGTAACATCCCGAAATTTCAAAGTAATATTAATTTACTTACTAATAGAGGGAAAGTTTACTCGGGTTGTCAGGAAATAAATAATAGAGTAGGAGTTGGTATGAGTCGGGCTAGTGTTGGATTAATTGAGATGAGTTAAATGAGAATGGGATTTAAGGGATATAAATATCCCTAAAACCCCAAAATATCTTCATTTCCATCATTTTCCTAAAAACACTCCAAAACACACATACACCACAACTTCGCCGGCGGCCGGAACCGGGCAGATCCGAGGAGAGGAACGGGCAGATCCGATAGAGAGAGAGAGCGATTAGTTGTGTTAACAAGTTAAACGAGATCCAAACAAGCTCAAAAAGGTATGATTCTTGATCTTTGAAGTTTAAAGATCCAAGCTTTTTAGTGTATAAGCGACCGAAAATGGTCGGGAAGCGTAGTGGGTGATATTGAACCATAGAAAGGGTGTTAAAATCACTCAAAATGCTGGAAAGAAACCGAACAGCGGCTGTCTGGGCAACTTCGCCTGCATCTGGGCAACTTCGCCTTTAAAGTGATGAACTTCGCCTGCAAGCTAAGTTCGCCTGATGAACTTCGCCTGCAAGCTAAGTTCGTCTGATGGCAACTTCGCTGTAAAGTTAAGTTCGCCTAACTGGTAACTTCGCCTGAGGCCAAGTTCGCCTGATGACAACTTCGCCTGAAGCCAAGTTCGCCTGATGACAACTTCGCTGTAAAGATAAGTTCGCCTAAGGTTTAACTTCGCCTAAATCCAAGTTCGATTAGAAAATAAATTAAAAGCGATAAGTTAAAGTAAGCTAATACTAGGCCACCAGATTAGATCAGGCGAGTATTGATACGTGTAACTTGTACAGTCAGCCGAGCTCAGTTAAAGAAGGGATTTACAGCTACCAGAGGAAGAAGCAGAGTTCAGGTGAGTTTCTAGCCCCATTCCTTGTTATGTTTTCGGGGCTGTGTGCATACTCAATGTGATAGTTAATACACTTACCTTAAATGGTAAGTGTATGCCGTGTATGATATATGTGATAGATACGATTGATTGCTTGACGGTACGTGAACGATCTTCGGATATTGCACGTACTGTCAGGATATAAATAAAGATATTAATATTGTATGTAATGTAAGGATGATGTATGAACATTATGAATGAAAGCTTGTCGGTACGTGAACGATCTTCGGATATTGCACGTATCGTCAAGGGAAGTGATTAGCTCCTTACATGGATATTAAATAATAACTTAAGTATAGTGTTCCTTCTATGGAAAGTATAGTGTTCCTTCTATGGATAGTATAGTGCTCCTTCTATGGAAAGTATAGTGTTCCTTCTATGGATAGTAAAGTGTTCCTTCTATGGAAAGTATACAGAGTGTTCCTCCTATGGAAATTATATATAGTATGGTAATGGTAATGGTTCTTTTAATAGATATTACGTGACGATCCTCCTATGGATATTTATACGAGGTTAAGGTAGTAATATGTGTCTTCGGATACGGGAAGAAATATATGAGAATAAATTGCATGTTGCCTGATTAACTAGAACTCACTCAGCGTAGCTGACTTTTAGTATGCACGCAGGTGAGTAGGAAGAGGCAGCTCGCTTGAGGAGACACGTGGCACAGAATAAGAGGCTGGCATCGGAAGACTCAAGACTTTTAAGTTTAATGTTTCGTTTATTTTGAAAGACAACATGATGTTTTAAGACAAGACGTGTTTTGCTATGAAATGTTTAATGAAAGCTTTTATATTCCGCGAAGTTTTAATGAACTCTGATTTGTAAGAACTGTGTTTATGAGTAAATCCGACGCTAAAGTAAGGTAACGGGGCCTTACAGATCAAGCATTGCTGAGGAGTTTCTAAACTATTCACTTTTCTGTTTAATTCCACCACTTTTACCTGGTAATCAGCTATCTGTTTATCCCTTTCAGCAATTAGTTTGGTTTTTTCCTCTAACACTTCATAACTAAGATCAATAACTTGTATTTTCTCAGCTAGACTGGCTTTAAGACTTCTGATATCCTTTTCACTAGCTTTTATTTTTAATGTGTAACTGTTTTCTCTAGTTTTAGTATAGTGATGATCTTCTTTTAACGTTTTAAATTGAGCGTCTAAACTAACAAACTGATCAGTTATTGTTTTCAATTGTTCAGACAGATTTTCACATTGCATACAAGGGAGTTCAGAACTTACCTCTGAAAGCTGATCGTTCAATTCTGCCATGTAAGCTTGATTTTCACCCGTCTCCCTCTCGCTTCCTCCAGTTTCGATGTCAACTAAGTTAGCTTGTTCGAACACTTCCTCAACTTGCAGATTCCAGTCGTATCCCCCATTCTGTCTAGATACCATAGCCCTATTCTCACTACCTCCCCCATTCTGTTGTGCAGGCCTGTTCTGGCTACGTTCGACTCTCTCATTTGTACATTCATTGGCAAAGTGACCGTTTTGTTGACAGTTGTAACATCTAACCTTTGATTTGTCAAAACCTGGTCTTTCGCCAACGAACTTTCTACCCGTTTTCTTCATGAATCTTTTAAGTCTTACTATCATAGCCATCTGCCACTGCAGATCCATCTCTTCTAGATCATCAGCATCAATCTGATCATAGTCTTCATCCAAAGTTGCGGGATCGACTATTTTACCTTTGATATAATTCTCATAAGATGCAATGAAAGATGCATAGAGAGCAAACTGCTGTTCAGCTGATTTAACGCTCATGGGTATCTGTGAGTAGTTGTTGGATGGAACATTTGATGAAAAATTACCAGTTGTGGCTTGAGGTTTTGAAGAATTATTTCCAGCAGCTATGAAACATACATCACCATCCATGTTGAGAGTCACATGACCATCCTGTGTTGAATTTAAGTGTGAGTCTCCCTTTGAGTAATAAGCAGAGGATTCTGACTTTGAACTTGAACTTGAAGTAACTTTTGCACCATACATTCCCGGATCCTGAACCTGATCAGTTGGTGTCTCTTTCCGAACCATGTTAAGTTCAAAAGTTCTTAATTTATTGACTGCTGTTTCCAAATCGATATTGGCAAACTCTTTATCTTCTCTGTCACACCCTCAAAATCCACTAACGGAGTTTTACCGTCAGAGGGTGTGAACTAACAGGATCGGAATCATTAGTTATAATCAAACCATAAAAACGTTTAAATGAAATTAAGTGCGGAAGCGTAAAAACCAAAAGACAAAAGTTGCGTCACGCAGGACGACTTAAAAACCCAAGTAATAATAGTTAAAAACATGTTTGCATATCAGAATGTTCAAAAACCATGCATGATCCTATACCGCGCGCCCGCCTCGGCTACCTGAGAATAACATACTAAAAGTGTCAACACGAGGTTGGTGAGTTCACAAGTTTATATAAAATAAAGCGTTTAGCGTTTTGCGTTCAGCGTTCAGCGTTTTGCGTTTAGCGTTTTGCGTTACCAGATAGTGTTAAATCAATTATATATCGATAGGTAGCTAGCCTATACAACAAGTATTACTAAGTGTTCGACACCGAAGCTGACTGTTTATCAAGTGCCTTGCCACCAGGTCATCCAGACCATGGTATGTGTTAGCCAAAATTACACCCGCTCGACCTCCAGTCGAGTTTAGCGTTGGGTGGGGTTTGTCAAACCCAGTAGTACTACTCAACAGTGACTCGCTATTATCCAAATATTAACCGGTTCGATGTGTAGGACTTCAATTGTTTCGTTTGCCACTTAGCCTTTACAAGTGATATATAATTTACTAACAAAATCTTAAATGCGTTTTCGGAGTATGTTATCTCCCCCAAGTGAAAAGCGTTTAAAACAGTTTAAAGGGGTAAGTGAAACTCACTGTTTGCGAAGAATTCCCAAAATAAATCACCAAGTGATGCGCGTCACAGAAAACTCTCTAAAACTCAAGGAGATTTTCTAAGTATCGGAACTAATATCGAGTCTCTAGACCCGGCACATAATTCCTAAGCACAAGATACGTTTCGTGTTTGTTTGTGAATCGTGTGTGACTTAACAAGTACATTTGTGATACGATACATGTGTGAACAATTATTTACGTGTCATGTATTAATAATGTACATCACTAGAAACTATTCCCCGCAGGGGAAATTTGGTCAAATTATAACAATTAACTAGCAATTATTCCCCGCAAGGGCAATTTGGTCAAAACACGACAATCAATTAGCATTTACCATGTTTCATGCAACTTTTACGAAATTCAGCAACTAGTTTTCTTATCGACAGAATTCTACTTGAAAAACTAGTATATTCCACCGATCATAGCATCTCAATTAATTTACCAAAAATCATCACAAAAGCATGTATGTGTTAGGTTTCCAGAACATATTTTGTTGTATTTTTATTCCATATATATTTTTCACAATGATCAATTTACCACAGCAAACTCATAACAATCAAATTTATGCGCAACAGAATGTTATTTGAAATTCCCGTTAAACGAAAAATCCAACAAATGCAAGACCACTTGGGTTAGATTCCTAACTCAACAAGTCAACTTCCAGAAGTGGAACCAACCCAATTGGTCTCGTAGTTCATGAGATATAATATTTACAAGATAACCTAACAGCAGGTCTAACAACTCAGCTTTTCACAACGTTTTTGTAAAATCATAAAGGTTAACTTTTACACGTCCAAAAATTGCAAATTTATATTCTTTAGAAACTAGACTCAACCTAGTTTACTGTAGTATCAATATTCTCAACCAATTTTCACATTTACACCCCGATACAGTCAATTGAACATCAACAACACAATCTGTCCAGAAACTGTTTGCAACAAAACTCAACATATTTACCATCTATAGACCACAATTCATTCATATAACATTCTAGACACCATAACCACTATCCATGCATATCAATTACACCATACATACATGGTTAGGGTTTTATTTGATCTCAAAATCAAAGACACAACAATTAACATGTAATGATATCAATTCTAGTTATCAAATCATCATCAATACATCATCAAATCAAACGAATCATATGAGCACATTATATGAAGATTTTCGGAACCTAGGGTTCACAATTATACCTTCAAAAACACCAACACAAGCAATAGGAAGGTAGAAGATGGCTAGAAACGGATGTAGGATGCTTCAATTGTGAAAGACAAGATCAAAATCAAGTATTATGTGTGTGTGTGAAGGCCGATCGCAAGGAGGGGGGGGGGTTAGAGGCTGCCGTCGGGTTTTGTGAGGGAAAGAGAGAGGAGAGTTAGGGTTTTATAATATTATTAATAATAATCATGTTACATCTAGGTCCCTCCACTTTCAAATGTTACTTTTCTAGCTTAATTAACTAGTTCTAGCACATTAAGTTAATGTTTATAAGAATGTTATCACATAACACATAAGTCTAACACATAATTATCACATAATTATTGTTTTGACGTTTTTCGTTTATTCACCAATTGTTTGCGTCAACTCGTTTGCGTTTCGGTGCAATTCCTGAAAGACTACACATGTAGTAAGTGTTAAGCGTCATTTAAACCCTAGTTTAAATGTAATGAGGTGTGCGTTATAGATTCAGTAATCTTTTAAGTTTGAATTGACGGAGTTGAGTTAACGGAGTTAACCTGAAATTGATGATTGTCACATTCTCTCATCAACACCGTGTACATTTCCCATTTCGGTGGAAGAGCATCAAGAAGTTTCTCTACTATTTCCTCTTCTTTGTATACAATGGAGTAATTGCTGAGTTCGGTCATCAGGTGATAATATCTTGTGATGATATCATCAAGTGATTCATTTTTCAAATATTTGAACACCGAGAATTGGGTTTTTAGTAGCTTAATTTTGGATGCACGTATCCCCACATTACCTTCATATCGATTTTCTAGCGCTTCCCATAGCTCTCTAGCGGTTTTGTATTTCCTGAAGGTGTGAAGAATCTCTTGTGGAAGAGCCATGGTGATCGCCGCATGAGCTTTACTCTCTGCTTCATACATTTTCCTCTCCTCCTCATCCATCTTACTGTACTTCTTTATTTGATCACGACCCTCAAACAAGGCCGTTGGTGGAATGTATCCATCTTGTATGCACACCCACATCTTAGCATCCTGATATTTAACATACTGTTCAAACCAATCTTTCCAAGCAACGAAATCGGTACCCATAAGCATTTTCGGAGCCTTAGTTGCTGAACCGGCTTCAACTTCCATTTTCACTAGTTCTGTGATGTTTATCGAAGTCATCGTTGAAAGAAACACAACTCAAAACACGAGGAAAGTATAAAATAATTTTTTTTATTATTTTGAACAGTGCCCAGTAGGCGAAGTTATGCTTAACTTCGCTTAAGCTTAACTTCGCTGATACACAACTTCGCTAAACCTTAACTTCGCTTGATGTTTAACTTCGCTTCTTGACAACTTCGCTTAATTCAAGCGAACTTGTGAGACAAGCGAAGTTAATGATAACTTCGCTTAAACTTATATCTTCGCCTAAACCCTACAAACAGTGACGGCAACTTCGCCTGATGAACACAAGGATTTTGCAGGTTTTAATTTGATGTATTGCGAGGTATGCGAAGGTGTAATGGGTTATATTTGATAGTGGTAGATGAGTAGGACACAAAAACTCGGTATTTCAACGTAAACTCGTCCCGCGAATAGTCGAACGGAACGATTTCTACACTCGTGTGATAATCCCGAACCACACAATCACGAGCAAAAGCTCTGATACCAATTGTAGGTTCCAAGCCGGATCTACACGGAAGTATCTCGTACTACGTAGGTGCGGAATCCCTACGTAAGACGATACGAGCGTAGGATGCGATATACGTTAAACCCAAGCACAAATACACGTTACAATACTCAAAAGACACGTTGTATTGCAACTCCTTTAACACGTGATATGCAAATCACTATTACACGTTCTGAAAAACCTTTTTTTTCCCAATACAAGCCGTAGCCTAAACACTTATAACCTTCGACAACTTCGCCTAACAGACTAGGCGAAGTTGTCAATAACTTCGCTTGTCCACAAGTTCTCTTATATCAGGCGAACTTGTGAGACAACTTAACTAAAACACAAATCAAAACCAACTAACACGATTATAGACACTATATACTGAACTACTGACATCATGTACCAACAGTTTCCTATCAGTTAGAACAAATACAACGATTTAGTAGTAAAAATCAAACAAGTGTGTCCGTGGATCTATACTTGGTTCTTACCTATACTATTCTGCATAAACGATATGTACGCTTGCCTATTTGCGTATGGTTTAGTTAAGATAAAAATCATTTTTATAAATTTAAAACTCGACATTGTGTGAACAAACTTTTGAAAAATATAACACCTTTTTTCTATACCTATACACGCAGACCAATAAGAAATATGATTTTTCTTGTTTAGTTTTATACTCCATCTAATCGTGTTTGTCAAACCATTTTACATTAAAACGTCTCTGGCCACTAGAATAGTTTGTATAATTAAAGTCATGACCTCATGGTTGAAAGGCCTATTTAACAAGATATGCTCTTCTTATGTCATCTATTTGATTAGGATGTAACTAGAAATAGGTGGTACATCAGAGGGATCCGAAGGAAGATCATTCAAATCGATTGTATTTCGTATTGAAGGGCTTGAAGCCGAAGGAATATTTAGACCAATATTATCATTTCCTTGCATATCATTCTCAATATTTGAACGTGGACCGATATTTTCATTTTCTTGCATATCATCAACAATATTTGAACTTGGAGTTGGAATATTTGAACTTGGTGTTGGATTGATATCATCATTTCTCTTTATATTTTCATTTAAACAGATTGCTAAAGCGACTATTGAGCATATTTCCGTTTGATGTATCTCGTTCACGAACAAAAGAAAAAAGGGTTAATGGGTTTTATATGCTTGGGGCTTTAAACTTTGTTTGGGTTTTAATTGTTTGAACTTTTAAATTGGTTGGGGTTTAAACAAACAGGGGTAACGTAATTTTTTTCCAGGGGTAGCGCCATACGAAAACCAACAAAAAAAAACTTTTTGGCACTGCCGATAAAAAGTTGAGGGGTAGTGAATGTTACCCATAGTTGTGAACTAGGTCCGTCCTTATCACATATGTGACATTCGTCAAATTCGGGTTTTGGATTTTCCTTCGCGTTTTATTTTAATAAATTATACGTCGAACCCGTACTGTATTGCAAACTCGACTCAACATTTTATTTCCTTATTTAATTATTATATAATATTATTATATACTTCGATCATCAATAATCGATGTTTTGTCATATTATAATGTGTTAAGAAAAACTTAAGGGGTTTAAAATGATTTTCGTAAACTAGTTATAAGCTTTAGAAACCTTTTAAACTTGTTTCAAACATTTATTGAAACTTAAGGGGTGGTTTTTGAAAATATACAATAAATATATCCCAACACCAAACCCTAACCCTATCATAAACTCACCACCCACCATCTCTTTCTCTCAAATCTCGGCCGCCGCCGCCGCCTCCGGCGAGCAACCCCGCCTCCGGCCACCACCTCCAACACACTCACACAACACAGCCGCACCCTCTCTCGCACTCCGGCGCCGTTTTTCCGAAGTCCGGCGATGTCCGGCGACCTCGACGCCAGCTCCGGCTACCCTTCTCACTTCTCTCTCCATCACCCGCAGCCACCACCACCACTCTCCTTTCTCTTTTCGGCTTCCGGCAGCCCGTAGCCCCTCCCCCCTCACTGCGCGTTTTTCCGGTGACCGGAAAACCGGCCATCGGTGTACCACTGCATATCTCACTCTCTCTCTTCTATCTCCTTCTCTCTATCTCTCCTCGTCTCTCTCTCCACCTCGTCTCTCTCTCTCTGTACCGTTTTGTCTGGCCGCCGCTCCGGCGACCCTCCGTTTCTTCATCTCCGACGACTCACAAACAACTAATAGGTAAATTAACAATTGTGGGTTAACTTTGAGTTGTTTAACAAATTGTTATCTTGGTTCGGTTTGGTAGGTACGTTAGTTATTAAATTAGAGGTCTCGGGTTCGAGTCATCCTAGATTGGTTTTTGGTATTGTTTCTTGTTATACTTAATGAATTTATTATTACTACTAGTATTAACATAATACGTAAAGATTATTATTATTATTATTAATATTATTATTATTTTTGTGATTATTATTATTACTATTATCTTTTAACAAAACTATTATTACTATCATTATTATTATAAATATTAAAGTTGTTATTAATATTATTAAGGATCATATTATTATTATCTTTATATTATTATCATTAATTATTAGCAATAATATCATTATAGTTATTTGTGAACTCGTTTAGAAATTGAATCAACAATCGTGTATGGTAACATTATTTACTATCAACATTACTTATTATTATTACTACTTTTATCAACAACGCCTTAAAATTAATACCAAGATTTTATTCTTTAACTATCATTATTAGTATTATTAATAATAATTATTGTTATTATTATTATACTATATTAGTATTATTAAAAATAATTATTGTTATTATTATTAACATTTTTATCTTATATATATATATACATATATATATATATATATCATATCTTTTTAGAATTATTATTATCATTAATAATATTATTATACACTTTATTATCAATTCTTTATTTTTATAATAACCGAACCCTTGTTTTAAACCCTTCTTGCTTATATTTAATATTGATTAATTATTTAAAAGCTCAATAAAATAATATTATTTTATTTTAATTGTCATTTAAGTACGAGTCCATAACCATTAACAAATTAACCGATAATCCGATTTAACAACCGAACCTTCTCGTCCAATGTCTTTCAATATAGTTTTTTTGGTTTCAAGTTCATTAGTATATATTACATTATTTATTTTAGCTAAGGTGTTTATCGTTTCAAGTCGGATCTGTTCGTTTACCGTTCGAGCTTCATTTATTTATCTATTTATTTCTCGGTTCATCAATCGAGGTGAGTACTTTCATACCCCTTTTTCCGTCTTTCGTTTTGGGGTGACATTTCATACCTATCAAACTAAATGCTTTATTTACTTGAATCTTAAACCCACAAACGTGATTGTATACTTTACCTAAATAATTGCTTGATTTGGTGTTCTATGCTTACATGCTTATTTGCTTATGTGTTTATCGCTTTTGGATGGTGAAACTATAAATCCTAGACCATTTGGCAACCCCTCATGGCAAGGTGTCGTTAACGTAATGCAATTAACGATAACTATTAAATCCTAGACTACTTGACAACCCCTTGTAGCTAGGTGGTGCTAATGTGTTTAGCAACTGTCTATAAAATCAATCAATCAATCATGCCCAGTAAAATCCCACCGACAGCAAAACTATAAGTATGGTCTGGGGAGGGTGGGATGTAGGCACACCGTACCTCTATCCAAAGGAATAAAGAGGTGTCTATAAAATCCTAAACTATTTGGCAACCCCTTATAGTTGGGTGTCGCTAACTTGTTAGCAATAACTATTTTATCCAAATTTATAGCTTTTATTTATTGTTTGTATATAAGTTTTGTGGCTCTTTATTACTATATACTTATATGCTCTAACTTATGAATTGCTCACCAACCTTTGTGTTGACAAACTTTATTTTATGAAATGTTACAGGTTTGACTTTTGTTGTCTCGAGGACTTGATGAAAACGTTACCAAGACTATCAGGGTATTAGTAAAACGAATAATATAATTGTTACTTGTATTCAATTTGTTCGTGTGAACGATATGTGTTGATTACTGATTTGTTGAAATAAAATGAGTTGAATAAATATTGTCACTTTAAATAGTGTCTTGTGTATTTGTCCAATCACGTTGCACCCCGACATGTTCAGCCGTCTTTGGTCGGGGTGTTACAACATACATTACTTTTACTACTTAACTCTTTTTCTTTAGTCACCCTGAAGGCATTGGGGTGTGATGGCTACGTCGGGAACACCGGCCCAACTGTCTCGGCCCCGAAAAAAAGTCACCACACCACGGGGTATACATGTTGCTTCTCCCGTTCCCCTCTCTCTTTATTTTTCTCTCTCTCTCTACAATTCTCTCTTTATCTATAAATTGACGGTTGAAAGATGGATTTAGACGATAGATGACCATTTTCGTGGTTGAAAGATGGATAAGGACAGAATGGCGTAACGCTGACGTAGAGGTGAAAAAGCGTTAGAGATGGTTAGGGATGGGATGACAACTCTGACCACCCTAAGACAATAGGTAGTGTTTACATGTATATGAGTACCATGATCTTTCCCGGATAAAAAATAATGCATTTGGGAGTAGGTCGTTAACTAACCGAACGTGCGATAAACTATTCGTGAACCGTTTGGCGGGAAGTTCGTTTATGTTCGTATATTTAATAAACGAATGAACATGAACAAAAAGTTTGTGTTCTTTTATTTAAATGAACGAACATGAACACATGTTTTGTTCGTTCATTTATGTACCTTTATATATGCTCGTTTACATAGTAATAGAAAATAATTAAGTATTATCTTGAAGAGTCGTTTATTTATTTGTTTTGTATTTGTCATTTGTGTTTATTTAAGCGTGTTCATTTATCGTTTATGTATGTTTGTGTTTATTTACATTTGTTCATATATGTTCATTTATGTATGTTTATTTTTGTTCATTTATGTTTGTTTAGAATTTGAACAAACGAACATAAATGGACACGAACATCTCATTTTTTTCAAATAAACAAACACAAACACAAAATATGTGTTCGATTAAGTGTTCGTGTTCATTGGTTTGTTCCCAAGCCCACTTGGGAGTGTCGCGCTATGGATCTATAGCATAAATAATTATTCTAATCTACATTGTCACAAAAAAATTCAATTACTTAACCATTTTCAATTTAAAAGATTTGTTAAAAGAAATTGATTTTGAAAGTTTGCTTCTTATTATCTGTAAACTAAACTTAATTTCTAAACATATTTAGACACAAAATTATATAAAACCCAATAATTTAGTTTCATCAACTATAAACCTTTAATTTATTATTGTCGCCCAAGTACGATTAAAAGATAAGGGTTTATAACGATAACATTCGTAAAAGGGCCCCATTTTTTTATTACATTGGGCCTTAAGATTAGGAGTGTTCAAATTTGGATATCTCCAGTCTTCGATATCCGAATTTCGAATATCCAAAAATTTCGGATAGTAGATTATAATGCTCGAAACAAAATTTCAGATATATGAAATTTCGAATTTGGATACTGAAACGGATATCCAAATTAAAAAACAGTCTAATAAGCTAACTAATATTTTTTATATAGAAAAGCTATTTCATATTTCTAAAATCATGGTACATAACTCACAAGTTCGAAGCCTAAACTAAAAATAAACATATTAGTATTTATTAATTTATAATTCATTTTTATGGATTAGCATCCAAATTATCATAAGTTTTTTAAAAAAGACTATCCGAAACTGAAAATTTAGATATATAAAATTTTCGGATATTTCAGGTTTAGTTTGACACATGATTCTAATCTTTTTACGCTCCTACCTAATATGGTTGAGCCACCCTTAGTTCATCCATAGTTTGTATGATGGATCCAATGTTAAACGTGTCCAACACCAAATTAAATTGAAGGCTCCTAATGTCTCGAAGAATATTTAATATAATAATTAGTTTATTATTATAAGATAAGCTAGTCTTATTTTATTTAATTCTATTTGTTTTAGATTCAAATTGTGTATTTGAGTTAGTACAGGATTGAAACCGTGGGCTTATATATACCCTAGGTTCAATATATTAGTTGATTATTAAGTTTTTTCCCGTTAGTCGTTTTTTTAATAAAAGAGTTGATTGTGTGTTGATCAAATCTTGTGTTCGTGTTCTTGATTCACCCGCTAAAAGTTTAACAAGTGGTATCAGAGCCTAGGGCTCGTATCGGGAAGCGTTTTGAAGATTGGGGCAGCCTCCACCGGCGAGTGTGTCCGTCGGTGGAGGGCATGCGCTAAAGAAAGGGTTTGGGTCGCAACCAGAAGATTAACAACAACTGTAGGCGGACATGGTGAGTTGTTTTGGGTCAATTGTTGTAGTGCGGGAGTGCCGTTTGGGAATACGGTAATGAACGTCAAGGTCCGTGGTTATTAGAAGTAATATATGGTATTGCAATTATTATGTTTGCAATTCAAATTTGTTTTGTCACTTATCTTCTTGGAATTGGTGATCAAAAAGTCAACCATAATCTACAAAGTTATTCTTGTGATTATGTCGAAGGTCGAAGGAAAACAACCATATTTATTATATGAGTCTTATTTTATCGTAACAATAAAATCTTTTATTGGGTATTGCTAGTGTCGCTGTTTAAGAAAACAAAGGAAGCAGTTTCCTAGTGTCTTGTTTCGCCATTCCTATTGTAGTTAAGAAACCTATCGAAGGAAGGTATGTCCGTGTTTCGATTGTGGTAGTTTCCGATCGAACAAAGGTGTGTTCCGTTTCTGATCGAGGTGAGTAAGTTTCCGATTTAAGGTGTGTCCCGATTCTGATCGAGGTGAGTAAGTTTCCGATTTAAGGTGTGCCTAGTTTCGATCGTAAATGAGTTACGACCTGTTTGTCGGGTTAGTGATTGAACCGATTAAAGTCGAAGGTCACGTCTTCCGATCAAAGGTGTGTCCATGTTCAGATCGCAGTAGGTGTGTCCAGGTTTTTGAATCGATCGAGGTGAGGTGAGTTTTGGAGCGAAGGTGTGTCCACGTTTCGAGTGCTGTGAGCTTTGAAATGAAGGTGAACATGAGTTGCATAGTAATGTTGGTTTTAAAGTGTTGAAGCTTTATCATGAAGCAACAGTTGTTCCATCACACATTTGAATGGTGAATAAATGTGAAACTGAGCAAAGGCGGGTCAAGAATCAATGCATTCCGTGGTGGCGGTAAAATTTTTCGTGGCGGTCGTCGTAGGTTCGAGCGTTTCGGACTAAGTTTTGGGTTAAATTTGAAGTTGTTTTCGTGGCGACGTATAAACGATTCACAATGGTTCAGTGGCGAGCTAGGGAGTTACAAGGTGGTTCGGTTCTGCCGGTATAATGGGGTGTAACAAGGTTGTGCGTCAACTTTGTTTTTGGTGTTCGTTGAGTTGAAGGTTTCACCGATGGTGTGCCATCACCGTATGTCGGGATGGTTAAAACTCCATGTGTTAGGCAGTAATGTTGTTCCATCGTCGTGTGTCAAGGAGTGATGATGTGCCATCACCGTGTGTCGGGATGTTTAAATCTTCGTGTGTCGAGCAATGATGTTGTGCCATGATCGTGTGTCAGTATGGTTAAATATCCATGTGTCGGGGTAGTTTAGTGGGCTAAATCGATGACCCAACAGTCCGAGTGGTAGTGATATCGGACTGCCTAAACGAGACAACATCAGGTGTTTGGGTCCGTTTCGGGACCGATTCGTAACGTACAGATAAGCTTCGATTTAGGTTGTTGACAACAGCAAGGGATGAGTTACGGAGCTAGAACCGGTGGCTAAAAATGGTCATATTGTTATGGTTTTCTGGCTGTCAAAATAGAAGGCAGCGTGCTCAATGGTTTCGGTTTGTACGAACAATGGGTTCGTAGGAGACCACCGGAGATAAGGCATGCAACAAAGGTGTTTGGAGGTGAGTTGAATATGTCCTAGATCCTGTGTGGATTAAGAAGTAACCGACCGAGACGCACTTCGTGTGAAGGCGTGTGGCAAGTCCGAGAATCAAAGAGCTACAGGTGTTGCGGACTGTGAAAGAACATAAAAGAATAAGTTTGGATCTAGAGGGAGTGTTGGAATTCAACACTTAAGTCGAAGCCGAAAGACGTGACAACTTGTGTCGAGTCGCGAGTTGTTTTGAGTCGAGGTGCTTCGTGTGTGTCACAGTTAGAAGAAGTTTGGTGTTGAGAGAGAGTGTTAAACATGTCCAACACCAAATCAAATTGAAGGCTCCTAATATCTCGAAGAATATTTAATATAATAATTTGTTTATTATTATAAGATAAGTTAGTCTTATTTTATTTAATCCAATTTGTTTTATATTCAAATTGTGTATTTGAGTTAGTATAGGATTGAAACCGTGGGCTTATATATACCCTAGGTCCAATATATTAGCTGATTATTAAGTTTTTCTCGTTAGTCGTTTTTTTAATAAAAGAGTTGATCGTGTGTTGATCAAATCTTGTGTTTGTGTTTTTGATTCACCCGCTAAAAGTTTAACATCCAAATGTCAAACCCGATAGAGATACTAGTCATACAACTTTGTATAATTTTTTACACAAGACGAATCAAAGTCAATGTCATGCCATGTGATAAGTTTTTCGTGAAAGTTGGGTATAAGCATGTTAGCCAACTATATGAGTCTAAAGCACCCAAGCATATCATAAACAAGCATGTTATCAAGATTCTTATGTAGGGATATTAAGAGGGATTAAAGCACATTCAATAACATGTGCTTTAAGTTAAAGGTAAAGTAATGAAAGAATAAAGTACTCTTAAATTTTAGAATTACTGGTTTTAATAATCTCAACTTTCATTTATTGACCCGGATTATCCTAACCTATAACATGTTTACAGACAATTCCACCTTTAGATGTATTTTCCTTCAGCAATCTCATGCTAGAGAAAAAAATAACCCCGCTAGCCTTTTGATGACGTGAAACATACGTATTTGATTTCTGAAAAAAAATATGTTCAAAGCTGAGACTGTCTATAACATTAAGATTAATCTTGTCTAGTAGTTGAAAGTTGATATTATTAAAATCCAAAAAACTTGTATTTTGTTTTTAAAGGCATTATATCTTCATATGTTTAGCTTTTAAACTATTTTTTGGTTAATCCTGTTTTATAAAACTGTTAATTTCTTATACAAAAATAGTTGTGGATCCTTATCATTGCAAACATTAAAACCATTAGGATCTCAATTATACAAGAAGGTAAAAGATACAATACAATAAGGTCTTATCATACATTAATACATTAGGTATAGGAGAGACTATATTCATGGAATCACATCAATTGATCTCGAAATCATTAGTATATATCCAATTAATCATCAATTCATTCAAACAACTAGATCTTGATAGTCCATCGAATAATGAAAAGCATTTTTATCGTAATTATGGACTTTGAGCGTAATTATGAAAACAAATACGTATTTGAGTGTAATGGACTTTAACAATTAGCGTAATTTGTAAATAGACTAAGCGTAATTCGCGTATTTAATGTACAATAGATTATTATTGCACAGTAACTCATACATGTATAAGAATATAAGTTTTTTTCTGGAAAAATGTTTATTAAAATAGATAGAAATTATTAGTTCACTAATAAAATATAAAAACATCTATAAATCTTTTATTAGTTTAAAGTCATGTATCAAAAGAAAAAAAGGAGTCAAATCGTCAAGTCATGAGTTGCCTTAGTTTGTAAATACGTAGTAGTTTGAACTCAATTCTTTACCTATGTTAGGGTACTTGTGGCATCTCTTCCATGGAGTGTCGGGTTCATCAGGTTTCTCGGCAACATCATCTTGTAGTTTCGGTTTGATGAAACCGATCGTGAAGGTGCAATCGTCTTCTACACCTTCATCGATTTCCACGCCCGTTTGCTTAAATTGCGTGTACATCAGGTGACACACAAATTTATTCGGGTTCTCACTTACGCCCCAGCACCCTTAGTATAAACCAACCCTGGCTCGACTCATGAAATTTGGATCGGGCAAACAAAACACAAACGACAAAATTTCCTATCACCCAAATCCCGTGGCGCTAATCTCAACCGCCAAATACCAAATCAACGTCCACGATTCCCTACGCGCATTTTCTCTTTAGACTCACGCGCTTCATCCAGCGGTTCCAAAGATTCTTTAAAATCCGCGTGAAAGGAATCTTTTTCCCCAAAATAATAATAATTTCAAAAGTGTGAGTTCATCACGTATCCCGTGCGCCTGAAAATCGAGTGAGATTTCGTTTCGTTGCGAATAATATCATATCATATTAAAACCTACTCAATCTCCTCTTCTTGCGTTCGATTTAGGGCTCAGATCTCAATTGCTCGTTCGCTGAAGGTAATTTGTTCGGTTATATGTTTAGTTTTTTAAATAATTTTGTTGTTGTAGTAAAAATGTACGGATCTTAATCGCTCATTCGGTTTAGGTAATTTTAGTTTGATTATATGTTTATTTTTTGTAATAGTTTTGTTGTTGAAGTGTAATTGATGGTGGAATGAATAATTTGAAGGTTTTTGGATCATGAATTATTGTTTTTAAATGTTTTTAATGCTCGTTGATGTAAATAGTGTACGGATCATAATTGTTTTTCGGTGAAGGTCATTTTGTTGATTATACGTTAGGTTTATGAATTTTTTGTTGTTGAAGTGTAGTTGATTATAGATATGATAATTTGAAGGTTTTTGGATCATGAATTGCTGTTGTTTTGGTACTGTATAGTGATTTTAAATATTTTTAATGTTCGTTGATATAAATAGTATACGGATCTTAATTGTTTATACGGTGAAGGTGATTTTGTTTGTTTATACGTTAGGTTTATGAAGTTTTTGTTGTTGAAGTGTATTTGATGATAGAAATGATGATTTGGAGGTTTCTGGATCATGAATTGTTGTTATTTTGGTACCGTGTAGTGATTTTAATGCTTAATGTGAAGAAAGTTGATAGGAGATGGTTTGATGATATTGTGGTGAAGTATGTAGGTCTAGATCTATGCGAGTGTGTTTATTTTGTTTTGAATCGTGTTTTGAAATGATGTTTTGTGTTTAGGAAATGCTTTATATGAAAACTGTAAGTTTGTTTGTGTGAAGTGATGTTTAGGCCTGTTGATGAGATTTTTGGAAGGAGGTGATTTATGATATTGATTAGAAGAATGTTGTTCTAGATATATGTGATGTAGGACTGTTACAGTTGAGATTTACTTAGATTGGAGATAGTATAGAAAATACTTTCAATTTGTAGTGGTTAGGATATGATTCTCATGTAGTTTAATGCATCTATGCTTGTGACACCTTAGACAAATCTCATATCGTTATGTGTGGTTGTGTATAGCATGTGTATATACACAGGATATAAAGAATGTTTTGGATCAAATACCTTAACGCGTTTTGGATGTATTGACTGTGAATGAGAGTATATCTCCACAGCTAAGTGTGCTTGGATGGGATCAATCCAATATGGCTGAGTTCTAATTGTGTAATCATAATCAAATCTGTGAATTGTTTATAGGCAAAATGGACAATAGTGACTGGTATTAGGATCGGATGCTACAATGCTCTTTGAGTATAATTGTGTGTGATTGATTGTCTTAATCGTGGGCCATGTAATGAGTATCAATTTCTTGACTTCAAAACTAGTAGCATTTGTTTAATTTTTGTTGATAAAGGATTAGGATATTACATTATACACCTGCTAATAGCAAATAGATCTAAGTACTGATGTTAAACCTGTAAAATTGATCTATATTGATCGTTAATGTAATTATGTACACATGATGTTGCAGGTAGATGCAGTGGACTGGTACCTGTTAATTCAGTTAGATCACATTACTCCTAAAATGGCATTTGCTACATCAAGTTTTTGGGGTCCAGTTACTTCAAGCACCGAATGGTGTGAACAGAATTACGTGTACTCGTCTTATATTGCTGAATTCTACAACACAATTTCAAATATCCCAAGCATTATTTTGTCATTTGTTGGGCTCGTGATCGCCTTAAGCCAGCGATTTGAGAAAAGATTTAGCATACTTCACGTCTCAAACATGATACTTGCCATTGGGAGCATGTTGTTTCATGCCACATTGCAACGTCTGTAAGTGTCTGCAATTCCACTTATTAAATTTTACATTGAAGTCTAATTTGAACTTGGGCGGTTCACAAGCCAAACCCGGCTCAACTAGGACTAAAAACTATATGAGCCAGCTTGGCTCGGCTTGAAAACTCTCTACGAGCCAAGAGCAAGCTTACCCTGGCTTGAAATTTGTACCGAGTTAGTTTGACTCAAGTTGATTTCTAGCAAGTTTGAAATATCTGAGACTGAATTTGAGAAACCAGTTTGAAATTTGGAATTTTGGAATTCGACTCCGGGTTGGTCCACCACCACCACCGTTTTTCATTATATAAAGAATGATGCTCTTGGTGATTTAATCATTGTCATGTATAAATACAGAGTATTAATGTTGATGATAGTGTAAGTTCATATTCAATCGAATATTGATGCATGAGTCCCTCAAGCAGGGGTCTTAAAGCCGGCTTTTTTTAACATCGTTGAAGGTTATATGTCCAGCATAAGCTACGATTTACCTTATCCTATTATTTAACATGATATTGGTGGGGTCCATTGAGTTTTCTGGTTACGGTTATGTCAAAAATGTTAACTTATAACTTGGTTAAAGAGCAAGGCTTAAATTGCCAGCCTCTATGGAAATGGTCGTTGTGATTCATGAAGGAAGGGTGATATGCAACTTAGTTTTCTTAAGGACTGATTTTTATTTGTGTGTGTCCATATAAGAAAGAGCTTATCCTCAACCACAAGCAAATATGTGAACCAAGAAGGTAAATACACTACACCCAGTGGCGGCGGAATTAGAGGTTTTAGGCTGTAGGGTCGTAATAGAAATGTTTTACGTCGTCTGTCGGTATACATCAATAATTGATTTGTGCAAGGCCTGGTCACCAATAATTTCATCATCTAACAATTCAACAGATTTTATTGTCTTAATATTTGATTTAAGTGTTTTTTCTTGATAACCAAAGTATCTCTAAAATAAGATGAATCTACCCATAAAAATAATAAAAGAATTGTAATATGTAATATACAATTAGAGGAAATAAAAAATTTTAAGTAAATAATTTATTATAAATCAAATCAAATTCAATTTTCGTCTATATAAATAATATATATATAAGTTAAAATAAAAAACATAATAGATATTTAACAAATTGAATATAGCTTGTCAAGATGCACACGATAAGAAAACAATAATATATAAAAATATTACTTTAGTACGAATCCATTAATTAAAACCGTAAATTAAAAAGATAGCATGCATAACCTAAATATATTATTAATTTATTTAAAATCCATTTTTACCATATGTTGACTACTCCAAGAGCACTCATCCATAAACCAGTTACTGGTACAAATAACATAAAGAAATGTAACCAACGTTTATTGGAAAAAGCAACCCCAAAGATTTGGGACCAAAAGCGATTAGCAGTGACCATTGAATTAAGTTTCTTCAGCTTGAGTTGGGTTAAAAGCACGGAATGTATTTGCGCCATCACCATCTTCAAATAAAGTATTTTCTACGGTAGCACCATGAATAGCGCATAGCAAAGCAGCGCCCAATACACCGGCAACTCCCATCATATGAAATGGGTTCAATGTCCAGTTATGAAATCCTTGAAAAAAGAGGATAAATCGAAATATAGCTGCTACACCAAAACTTTATCTTCCATTTTTTTTCTGCAACTCCGACTCGGAAACCCTCCCTCAACGCCGGCATGCCGGAAAAAACTTAAAAAAATAAAAACTCACTCTTCTCTTTCAATTGTAAATAGCCTATGGAGACAATCTAGAGGGTCAAAACACAAAATAACACCTCACGTCGAGTACACCGATTTATACATACATTGGTCGGCCGAAGGGTCAACCAACCCTACGGACCGCTAAATACACCCCTTTAAGCTTTCAGGTGGTTGCATATTGTTGTTGGTTTTAGTTGTACATTATTGTTCTTGCTTGTAACTATAGGTAGTTAAAAGTAGGCAACATACCAAAATAGGTAGCATCATCTATTGATTAACGGGTCTAGACAATTAAATTTTTTAACAGTTTGAAATTGCACATATATACTCTTACCAAGCGGTTAAAGATCCAATAAGCTAACACCACAAGTCGACTAATATCCTTAACATAACACGTGTTTAGAATTTTATTAGCACATAAGTGTAAATCATGACACAAAATGAATTTCAATCGTCTTAGTCCAACACAAACACGATACACACATACACATGTCTATCCGTCCACAAGATTCTTTATAGCTTTACTATAGATGATGTTACGTAAGTTTTATCGTGAGTAGATTATCAAAGTTTGTTCTTGCTATCATCATTTTAAAATGAGACAATTTATTTACTTTGTAAGTGCACAAATCTTCCAAGTGATACCGGAATGCAAGAATCAGGATATTATTCAATTATTCATTCATGTCTTTATTATGTGTGTTTCTTGAGTAAAACTAAAATTGTGGACCAAAATTAAAAATCCGACCTGCCGGATTCGAACCAGCGACCTAAGGATGGCTATGTTAACATACTACAGTCCTCCGCTCTACCAACTGAGCTAAGGTCGGTTTGTTCTTTGTATTCCCAATAAATTTATAAACTTTTTGGATCTTGAATTCAACATGTGACACACTGTAAACCAAACAGAATCGTTTTGACCTTTATTATTTTCTTGTTCTTTTCATTTTTGAATATGCACTTTTATATATATTCATAAACTCTTTTTAACAATATTTAAATAATAATGAAGTTTTCAGACAGCCAAACACAAATGTATCTTTGCTGGTTTAGATGGTTCACCCATCACCCGACCCAGCCACCTCATTCACCTACATAACCAAACCCATTAACCGAACTCATAACAACCGAACCAAAATTAACAGACAATCAAATTAACCTAAAATCGGTTATCGATTATTTATTGTATGCTCTATTAACCAAACCGAACCATTCATATTTTCATATATTTCTAGCTTTTTTATTTTCATTTTGTTATAAACGTGTGCGTAAACATGTGCATGTGAATGGATGAAAATTTTCAAACCAATGATATGGGATTGTTCCCTGCATAGTATTTGCATAGTGTTTCAATCTAGTATAAATATGCATTTGTGTAAAAGAGTAGATATCAATCTCTATCAAAAAATTTCTTACTCTCCTCTCAATTATCTTCAATACTTCCAAGTTTATATATTAATCTTGTTATGCTTAGTGGTAAAATTATAACACATTTTAGGTACTTGTTGGTGCATAATGTCAGTAGTTCATAGTCTAGTGTCTGTATTGTTTAATTATGTTTTGTATGTTTAAGCGAAGTTACTGACAAGTTCGCTTAACAGGCGAACTTGTTAGTCAAGCGAAGTTATGGACAACTTCGCCTGAACATGCCAGGCGAAGTTGTCGTGTATTTATAGTCCTAGGTTACGGCTTGGTTTGCAATCGTCGTTTAAGTTCGTGTCAGTAGTTCGAGTTCATTGTAACGTGAGGACGAGAGTCTGTAACAGTGATATTACGTCACGTGTTTGAGTTATAATATATAACGTGTGTTCGTGTGATTCGTGTTCTATACTCGTAACGATCTACGCAGGGATTCCGCACCTGGGTAGACCGAGATATCTCGTGCGATCCGTCCAGGGAACCTACAATTGGTATCAGAGCAGTTGAACAGGGCTGCCAACAATCTTTGGGTTGTAGATAGCGGCTGTTCCCGGCACATGACGGGTAACAAATACTTGTTACACGATTTGAAACCTGTTCAAGGAGGGAGAGTGAGCTTTGCCGGTGAAAGTGGTGGCAAGATTACAGGAATGGGAACGGTGTCGAACGGAAAGATGACATTGGAGAAAGTTAACTTTGTAGAAGAATTGAAGCACAATCTGCTGAGTGTGTCGCAAATCTGTGATAAGGAGTACACCGTTCATTTTACTAAGAGTGAGGCGATTGTGTTGAAACCTGGTTTTCAGATACCAGAGGAGTGGATTGTGATGAAGGCTCCACGTGAAAGAAATACATATATTATGGATATGAGATCAACTGAAATGGCCACGGCAGAATCATGCCTTATGACAAAAGCGAGTGAATCAGAGTCCGAATTGTGGCATAGGAGAATGGGGCACATTCATCTTCGGAAGATGAACCACATTGTCAGGAATGGACTTGTGCTGGGCGTTCCCTTGAAGAATTTCAATTTTGAAGATAAATGTATAGCATGCAAGAAGGGAAAGCAGCACAAGAAATCCCATCTCACCAAGAAAGTCAATTCAATTGCCAGTACCCTAGAATTGCTTCACATGGATCTCTTCGGTCCCGTGAATGCAAAAAGTCTAGGAGGTACTTCTTACTGCTTGGTGATCACTGATGACTACTCACGATATTCGTGGGTATATTTCCTAAAATCAAAAGACGAAACGGCTCAGATGGTGACGAATTTGATTACCAAAGTTGAGAATGTTATGGATAAAAGGGTTAAGTTCATCAGGAGTGACAATGGAACGGAGTTCAAGAATTTTGATATGGAGATCTTCTGCCTTCAGAGAGGGATTGAACACCAATACAGCGCTCCGTATACACCGCAACAGAATGGAGTGGCTGAAAGGAAGAACAGAACATTAATTGAAGGAGCCAGAACAATGCTGGCTGATTCGAAGCTTCCTGTGGTGTTTTGGGCTGAAGCTGTTGCTACAGCCTGTTATGTTCTGGATAGAGTCTTAACTGTTAAAAGACTTGGTAAAACGTGTTATGAGCTAATGCATGGGAGAAAGCCCAACTTGAGTGGTCTTGAACCATTCGGGTCCCCTTGTTCGATTTTGAAGACAAATTCTAAATTTGGTGAAATAGCCGATGAAGGAATCTTAGTCGGTTATGTTGTTGGGACTCCCAACAGACGTGTCTTTAATACATCGACCAGCAAGGTTGAGGTGGTGTGTAACACCGATATCACAAGTTACCAACCACCAAAACCAAGCAACGGACCTGCTGAGTTTTTCGACTATGTTAAACTTTTTAAGTCTTTTAACATACCTTATTTGGATATTGCTGAAGAAGAAGAGAGAGTTGCTACGAAGATGATCCTTGATGAGGAAGAAAACCTATTGCAAAGACAGCTGATCGATAAATGTCAACCTTCCTCATCAAATGCTGTCGATACCTCTGCTACCTCGACTGAAGAAGAATTTTTCAATCCGTTTCACTCTCAGCATGAAACAACCATTGACGAGCTCTCTTCTAACTTGGAAGACAATTTGCATGTCGGTTCTGTTCCGACCACGAGAATTCATAAAGATCACCCTTTGGAGAATGTGATTGGTGATGTGTCCTCCGGTGTACAAACAAGACGTAGTTTGAATGAGCACACATGTGTTTACACAAGCATCAAGGAGACAGGGATAATCAACGAATGCTTGTACACCTGCTTTATCAGCCAGATTGAACCGAAGAATTATCAAATGGCTCTCAAGGACAGCTCGTGGGTCGAAGCCATGCAAGAAGAGTTGGCTCAATTCAAGAAAATGGAAGTTTGGACTTTGGTTGAAAAACCAAAGCATGTGCATGCGATAGGCACAAAATGGGTGTTTAAGTGCAAGAGAGATGAGAAAGGGATTATCATAAGAAACAAGGCGAGGCTAGTCGTTAAAGGTTTTAATCAACAAGAGGGGATTGATTATAATGAAGTGTTCGCTCCTGTCGCAAGGTTGGAAGCCATTAGATTGTTTTTGGCGTTCGCTGCTTATAAGAAGATGAAGGTATTTCAGTTGGATGTGAAGAGTGCGTTTCTGAATGGGAAAGTTGATGAGGTAGTGTATGTTGAGCAACCTCCGGGTTTTCCTGACCCAGACTTTCCTGATCACGTGTACAAGTTAAGCAAGGCATTGTATGGACTACACCAGGCACCTCGTGCCTGGTATTCAACTTTATCAGATTACTTGCTTGAAAATGGGTTTGAAAGAGGGAAGATTGATAGCACGTTGTTCGTTAAGAGAGAAGGAAGCGACTTCCTGCTGGTGCAAGTCTACGTGGATGACATTATCTTTGCTGCATCTAAAGTCTCCATGTGTCAGGAGTTTGAGGCCGTCATGAAGAAAAGGTTTGAAATGAGTGCTATGGGTGAACTAACTTTCTTTTTAGGATTGCAGGTTGATCAGAAGAAGGATGGGATGTTCATTCATCAGACCAAATATGTCCATGATGTGCTTAAACGCTTCAAGATGGAGGACAACACTCCATTCGACACTCCAATCTGCGTCAATCACAAATTGGGTGCTGAGTCAGACGGTGATGCAGATGTGGACCCAACTCAGTATCGGGCTATTATAGGTTCTTTAATGTACTTAACTGCTTCTAGGCCTGATATAATGTTTGCTGTTTGTCTTTGTGCTCGTTTTCAGGCAAACCCAAAGGAATCTCACATGAAGGGTGTGAAGAGGATCTTGCGGTATCTCAAGGGCAAACCGAAGCTGGGGTTGTGGTACCCGAGAGGAGGAGACTTGGAGCTAGTCGCTTACACAGATTCTGATTATGGAGGGTGCAATCAGAGTCGGAAGTCAACAACTGGAGGATGTCAGTTTCTTGGTGGCAGATTGGTGTCGTGGCAATGCAAGAAGCAGACTTCAGTCGCAATTTCAACCTGTGAAGCAGAATACATGGCAGCATCCAACTGCTGCTCCCAGGTTCTTTGGATTCAACAACAGTTGCGCGACTATGGTCTGAATTTCTTACTTACACCTATTTGCATTGATAACACAGATGCTATCTCAGTAACTAACAATCCCGTGAAGCACAGTAAAACTAAACATATTGACATACGTCATCATTTTATACGGGATTGTGCTGAGAAGAAACTGATTGTGCTTGAAAAGGTGGATACGCTTGATAATTTCGCTGATCTTTATACTAAAGCGTTTGACAAAACAAGATTTCAAAAACTTATCAAGCTGAATGGGATGATCAATCCCGAGTAACCATGCTTTTCATGTTATATTTAAAAAAAAAAACGTCACTATCGCTTAAAATATGTCGGTTACCTCAGTTTGAAGGACTTGTCTTCGGATATGTTTTGGTCATCATTTTCTACTTGTAGATTTTGAGGATAGCCATTAACCAGATGACTGAAAGTGACCGGGGCGGTTTATGATGAGTTTTCATTTTTTCGCTTAAAATTAGTCGATCATACTTAGTTAGAAGGACACATACTGGTATGTGGTCGGTCCAGCTGATCCATTGGATCTTCGGGATAGCCGTTTACCTGAAGACTTTGTTTTGGTCGGGGCGATTTATGTTAAAATTTTTAAAGGGAAATGAAATTATTTTTCAAGTCTACTACTTCGTAAGAAGTTCGTTTGCTATGTTTAACAGGAAATTGATCCAACCTTGGAAAATGATGGATATACTGATTCTGTGTGCTTAACTAGTGAAGTTATTAGGCTTAAAAGGCTTTAGGACAGTCATTGTATGTCATGATAACTTTTTATGGTGCGTAAAAGTAGATGTGATACAAACTAAATCTACTCGATTTTACGTGGAAACTCCTTAAGAGTTTTGCATGTATTCATATATATCTTTCCGAATGATAGGCAGAAAAGCGATTACCCAGTCATACACGAGCCCGTAAGTGTTCTGATTCCCGTGAAGATAGCGTTTCAAGAAACTGCATTGATCCAGATTCGGGACTTGCAGTTGTTTACTACTCTGAAGTCTATGTAAATGTTTATTGAAAAAAAAAAAATAGCAACTTAACTTATGAGTTATTGAAACATTCTAGAGTTCAAAATATCAAGACTTCTCAATCATGGAGTAAGAAAGAGAACGGGAAGCAGATGAAGAGTACTTACAAACTTAATCAGACACTATGGGTCGAAGTCAATTCGGGGTGACTTGGGGAAAGCCAAATATGCTTTGAGAATAGATAGGAGGCATCATAATCTCTGAGTTGTTGCCCACTTAATTTTTGAGATTAATTGAACTTAACTCGTATCACAGAAACGATGAAAACCATCTTAAGTTATTTACCTGCCTACAACCTGTTTCCTTCTGTCATAATACAGCTAAACACGGATCTATGTGACAGTCACGTAATTAGTATGATTCCTGTTCGGATCTTTTCTAAAACGTAGTAGTCCCTATCGAGACTGAAATTTGATCCCTTATACTTTAATTTTTTTTTAAAAAAAAAGTTTCTTGTACTTAGGTAGTTTTATAATTTTGTATCTGGTTACTTGGACTTGATCGTGTCATTTAATTCTTAAAGGGAAGTTTTTGAACTTAATTGCAAATTTTCGAATTATAAGGGTTGATCTTGTAAATATAGGCGATGTTATTAAACAGGCGAACTTGTGAATAACTTCGCCTAGGCGAAGTTAACCGTAACTTCGCCTGTGTAACTCCGCCCCTATATAAAGAATACTTAAGGTCAACAGTTTCATTATTTTCAAACTCAGCGAACTTATTCTCTCCGAAATTTCAGCGAACTTATCGATCAATCTGTCAATCATCTTTGTTTTCTTTCTTCGATTTCAAACCGATTTAAAGGTTGGTTGGGTCATTACATCGTGTTATCTGTTCTTTGATGTTAATCTAAGGTTGTTTCGATAACCGGTTAATAACCTCGGCCGATCGATCCTTAAACCCGATTTCAAACCTTGTTTTCACGTGGTCAAGTACAACCTGGTCGTCTAGTTATCCTTAAAAACTTGTGTTTCAGAGTCCTTAATCTCCACATTAACCAGAAACACCAGATTTTCCGGAATGTAATCGACATTACTGTCGCCGTTTCAGATTCAGGCGAACTTAAGGTTTGGGCGAAGTTATCCGTAACTTTGCCTGAGGCTTAACTTCGCTTGAGGCGATGTTCTGAGGCGCTGTTGAGAGGCGATGTTCTGAGGCAATGTTGTGGTGAGGCGAAGTTAACATTAACTTCGCCTGGACCTTTTAACTTCTCAGTTATCAGACGAACTTAAAGCTGAAGCGAAGTTGTTCTCAACTTCGCCCCATCTTTAACTTCGCCGATACAGATTTAATCACAACTTCGCTCATGGTAACAAGCGAACTTGTGTTATGCTTTAACGTTTATCTAGCTTGATTCGTTTGTTGCAGATATGGCTGCTGTTGCCGGTGCTGGAGGTGCTGGAGGAGATGACGAAGGAGATAATCAGAGACAATTCTTCCCGGGTCACAACATGTTCATCACTTTAGACCCGGAAGCGAGTGGTGTGGAGGATTACCGAGAGATAATCACATTCCTCCTTCGCTCGAGGATATTCCACGCAATCACTACGACTCTGCCGATATCCTTACCCAATATCGAGGATTTCTGCAGACTGTGGAATACGATTGCCGCGTTGAGCCCCCGGTTATGCGAGCAACCGTCAACAATCAAGAGGTTCAGTTCTCATCTGAACAAATACGGGTGGCTTTACGGTTCGGTGAGGAGACTAGAGATGACCCTACAGAGTTTGTGGCTCCATTCCATGATGGAGCATTTCTAAGAATAAGCTATTCTGGTCCATTGGGCGATACACAACGGAGGAAGGGTTTCCTACTTGATCAGTGGCGCTTCCTCATGCACGTTATGATTGTCTGCATGTCTGGGAGGAAGGCGGGCACTGACGGGATGGGTGCGACCATGCAGTCCGCAATGACTGCTCTGACTTATAACAAACGTTATAGCTTCAGTCAGATGGTCTTTTACGAAATTGATAGACAGAGAAGAGCGATGGCCCGTGAGAGGTTCATCATGTATCCAAGATTCATTCAGATGATCTTGAATCATGTTGCTCCCACGTTGCCTCAACGACGCCCAATAAGATACGTGGAGAATGTGAGCAAACGTATCTTCGCTCAATGTCGTACATCCAGTGCGAGGAGCAAGCCTGAACTGCGTCCAAGGCATGCTCCACTCTTTGGGTACTTAATAAACCCGGGGTATGTGCTAGCTCGTGGGGATGAGTTCAGAGACCCGGCACCACAACAGGCAGGAGCAACTCATGCTATACCTGCTGCTCCTGTTGTGTCACCGGAGGAGGAAGTGGACCTTGATGCAGAATTCGGAGGTCAAGGGTTCTTCGATATGGATCGGGTGGATCCAGAGGAGAACGTTCAGATTCCAGTTGAACGTGTCTCGAGTGTGCGTGTTACTAGAGCAGCTACGACGGTGGCTGACTCAGATCTTGATGATGTTATGGATGAGGCGAAAAGGATGTTGGTGACTCAAGAGAGAATATTTGGCAAGAGGAAGAGAACAGTTGATGATAGCGAGTCAGAAGAAGAAGAGGATATTCACAAGCTGATTAGACGATCAAGACGTGAAAGGACAGGTGCAGGTATGGGAGCTGGAGAGACTTCAAGAGTTGTACGTTTTGCTCCATCCGCACTGTCAGGTATGTCGATTGTTCCTACATCACTACAGGTCACAGGTTTAAGCGCCGCGGATGTTCCCGTGGTGGCTACATCAGCTGTCGGCATCCCATCAATCACTACTATCCAGCCGACGACTCCGGAGATTGTGTCTTTACCACCTCCAACGCTTACTCCTTCAGAGGTGGTGGCACAATTTGTAGAGTCGACAGTCGTTGCAACTGCAGGGTTGTCGGTCACGATACCACCTGCGGTTACGTCCACAACTGCTTCTGATGTCCCGGTTACATTCGAGATCCCTGCTGAGTATACTCAAGACACATCTAACATGAGGTTTGATTTCGATGCAACCCTCTCAGACTCGGAGAGAATAGCTGCACTTGAGCGGGTCGTGGCTAAACAATCAAGGGTGAATTTTGTCCAGACCCAGGCTATTCAGCACCTTGTAGCAGAGAATCAACTACAGTCGTCCCTCCTGATTGAACATGGGAGAATTATAGATGCTATGAAGGAGCTCTTGGCATCTCAGGGGGAGACAGGCTGTAAAGGCAACGAGTTAAGGACAAAGAAGAGGAATGACAAAGACGATGATCCCAATGCATCGAAAGATGCAGGTGGTGAGTTGCCAAGAACTACTCAAGCTCTTGGGACTTCCACAGCTCAGGGGGAGTCTGCAGGTGCAGTTGGTGGTGATGAGGTGGTGATGGTTGATGATGAAGATGATGTGATTGATGCTTTGAAAGAATTAGATGATGATATGCTAGATGATGATGTGATGTTTGATGATGATGTGCTGCCTACTGAGGAGATTGAGAAGATTGGAGCACAGATTGTGATTGAAGAAGATGTTGAAGAAGGTGAAATAGTAGAAGAGAATGTAGAGCATGACATTCCAGGTGTGGAGAAAGCAGATATGGGTAATGAGACAGTAATCGATGAGACTGAATGGGAAGAGCAGCCTAGGTGGAAGGAAGGCTATGCTCAGTGGTTCGTCAAAACGAAGAAACCAGCGGTCCCTAAAATGTTTAAGAAGAGTTACAATATTAAAGGCTATGCTGAAGCAAAGAAAGGGATTATTTGCTGGATCTATGATGAGCAGTTGAAGCTCTTTGTGATTAAACGGTATGACGGCGTTCAGTATTTTAAAAGAATGTTAAGGTCGTTGAATACACTGCCGGAATGTGAAGTGAAAGACTTAGCCAGATTGGGGTTAATCAATCGAAATGACGATAATATGGCTAGAGTCATTGAGAAAATTGTATGGAGAGAGAGTACAAAAGAGAAGAAGTTTGAGCTGTTGAAACCGTAGAAGGGAAAACTTGTTGAAGACAAGGATAGAGGTTTGAGAGCTGATGGAAAACCTTGGATGGTCATGAAGTATAAACCGATCCGGTGCCTTAAAGAAGTACCGATGAAGCTAATGCCCAAGGATGTGCTTAAAGACCTAAAGTGGTGGTATGTGGATTGTGAGACAGCAGAGGCGGTGATGGAAGACGAGGATGAACAAGAGCTCCTAAGAGTTTACGATCCGATGCATTTGGTAAACTTATCGCAAGCTGATCTGAAGGTACTTAATGAGAAGAAAATCTTTTATATTCCTGCTTGGAAGGACGAAGCGAGGAAGTATCAAAGAATTGTGTCAGTGTGTGTTAGAGAAGGAGTGCATGCGTGAAGATACAAGATTGAAGATTACAAGACAAGTGCTTAAAGATCAAGATATGAAGCTACTGCAAAGGGGGAGTCTGTTGGTGCATAATGTCAGTAGTTCATAGTCTAGTGTCTGTAATCGAGTCTGTATTGTTTAATTATGTTTTGTATGTTTAAGCGAAGTTACTGACAAGTTCGCTTAACAGGCGAACTTGTTAGTCAAGCGAAGTTATGGACAACTTCGCCTGAACATGCCAGGCGAAGTTGTCGTGTATTTATAGTCCTAGGTTACGGCTTGGTTTGCAATCGTCGTTTAAGTTCGTGTCAGTAGTTCGAGTTCATTGTAACGTGAGGACGAGAGTCTGTAACAGTGATATTACGTCACGTGTTTGAGTTATAATATATAACGTGTGTTCGTGTGATTCGTGTTCTATACTCGTAACGATCTACGCAGGGATTCCGCACCTGGGTAGACCGAGATATCTCGTGCGATCCGTCCAGGGAACCTACAGTACTTCATGCTTAATGCCTCCATTTTATGTATTTATATCTTCATTTAATTTATTTCTAAGTAAAAATTTTAGCCTAAATTTGATTTGGTTGTTAACTAAAATTAAGCGAGCTGAAAAATTTAGTAAACAAACCAAACCGATTAACAGAAAACCGATCGGTTAATTTGGTTGAGGTTAATAGCCAAACCGAACCGTGCACACCCCTAATATATTGGCTTTTCTTTTACGATTATTATAATTTGATTTTTGTATTGCTAACACAGTATGGTATTCCCAAAATGACCCTGATTTGAAACAGATAAACCCACAAAAGTTGAAATATAGCATATATCTAACAAGCAGAATATCTCAAATCTGTTAAATGTAAGAACGATGAACAAAATACAGATGGGAGGAATTCAGATAAATTGCTTCAGAAATTCTGTTGCCACTAATCTTCCTCTTGTGTTCATGGACAATTTCAGTTCACTTATCTCTTTATCAATATCCTGCAAATCAAGTATGTTGAATCAATATAAGTATGGCCCGCAAAACGAAAATTTTCGGCATTTATATACTTATAAACAGGGGTGTTTATAAAACGTTCAGCTGGCTTGGCATTTATAAAATTTGGTTCACGGTCTGTTTTTGAGAGTCAATGATTAAGTCGGCAGTTGAAACTTTGGAACCAACCATTGTTTAACCCTCTTTTATTTATTTTTTGTCCTGGGAATATACAGTCGTGTAAATGTATCATACTAACGAACCAGATTTTAATTTTTACATTCTAAATTTTAGTGCAATCTAATGATTTTGAAAAATAAAATGAAAAGCCGCTTCAAACTTCAAACTGCTAAAATTATAAATTTTCAATACAATCTAAAACATTTTTTAATTAGGTCAAAAGGCAATAATAACTAATAAGTATAAGTAAATAAAATCTTACTTCCATGAATTGCACAATGAAGTCAATAAGCTTATGCTTCTGCATCTCTTCACAGTGGTAATTAGTGATAAGAAAACTAATATCATAACCCTGAAAAAAAATTGGAGGGGGGGGGGGGGTGGACAAGTCAGCAAATTTAAAAAAAAAATTGAAAAAACAAATATATGAAAGTTAAATGACAATCATATCAAATAAAGATTTGGTAGCTTTTACACACACCTGTACTGGTTTTCTCCTCAAAACTTGAAAAGCTTCCGCCCTCATTGACAAAAATCTAAGGAACTTTTTGGTTAGAATGTTTTCAAGCTCATCTGCCTGCTTTACCTATAAACAAATCATAAAAAGAAAAGAAAACGAAATATAACCAGTTTAACACGAATAAAATGACAACCCAATAAAAATGGAAGCAAGTATTGACTTTCTGAAAAGACAAACGATACAAAACGTTGTAAGACTCATGAGGACCTTTGTTTGTTCTAACTGAACTTTAAATTTTCAAAAATCAATAATCTAGTTTAGTAACTTAAAGTCTTTGTAGTGTCATCACTTAATCACATCTATTTTTCAAAAATGTTGGTAATTTCGATGGAAATGAGTGTATTTGTGAAATTCTGTTCTCATGACCATGTGATCAACAAAAGTTATGACATGTGAAAGAGAGAAATTATTAAAAATTCACTGCAGTTACCTTGAGGCTTATGCGCAGTGAATTGATAGAAGTTTCAATCAAGCATTTTTCAGCTTCATTTCGACAAATCACAACCTGAATAAGAAATATCAATATTAAAATGATGGTACAAATAAGGATATTAGTAAATGATGACAAATTACTCCTTAATCCTAGAAAGTATCATCTTTCAAAAAATGAGATTATTTATCTACTTGTAAGCGCACATGTCTTCCAAGTGATTATCCCTTAAAGTTTCTCATATGCAAAAGATTAAAAATCATTAACCTTTTGACATTGTCATATTTGGCTTTCTCTCCCAAACCAACTATCATTCTTGTGAAAATGCCAAACTATAATAAATTAATAATAATAATAACAGCAATAGTAATATTTATATTAATAATATATGCAAGGATGAGTGATTTGTTCTTACTGAATTAAGCAGAAGTTCCGGGCTGGTCCTGAAAATGGAATGGAAAACATTAACATTTTGACTTTTTTTCTTTATACCGACCGTGTGCTCAAAGGCAACGCATATACAAAATCAGCATAAAAAAAAGAAGGCGAATTCAAGTATCATCTATACATACTTCATCTCAACTTCTGGTTTGTTGTGTCTTTCAACTTCTTGACAAGGAAAGTTCTGCAAGAAGAATAAAACATTACTGAAAATGTATACATTCAAACCTAAATCTAGTGGTTAAGCAGCAGTAGTGCTAAAATGATATGTTGGTTCATGTTGTAAATGATATGCGTGCATGATCCACGCCACCAAATGTGTTGAATCAAATTATCAATTGAAGATATAGGGTTGGCTTGAATCAGAAAATTTGATTAATTATTTAACCCTGAAACCAGTTTCCAGACTTTCTATAAAAACTTGCCTTATCCAACCAAAAACTTCTACCACCAAGATTATTTTCGGGTTTTAGACATGTTAACGGACATCTTGATACAAGTTCGACCTTTTCATCTAACTTGAATTTAGCATAACCAAAATGTACCTGTAAACACATGGCAGCCTCTAGAGTGTTGCGTATGCAGGTCAAATACAACCTCACTGAACTCGCCTGTGAAACATGAAAAGTTAATTGCTACAAACAAATACAAAATGATCCCACATTTGGCAGTAAAGTTCTGAAAACAACAAGCAAACGTGTACACAGTAATAATCCCGCTCATAGTAAAGTTATTGGTACTGTCTTGGGAGGGTGGGATGATGGAAAATCTTTCCTCTATCCCAGGAGACAGAGAGGTCAGAGGCTGCTTGATGCTACCAGTGAGTAGGGGTGCAAACGAGCCGAGCTACTCGAACTCGAATCGATAGAAAGCTCAAAACGAGCTGAGCTTTTTAGACCTCAAGTCGAGCTCGAGCGTCAACTAAATTTGTTTAGTTATCAAGCCCGAGCTCTAGCCTTGTATGAGAAGCTCGCTTAGGCTAGTCGAGCCTTAACGAGGCATGTGCTTTTTTAAATTTTACCTCCTTTTGACTTCTATATATTAAGTTAGCACTTCACAGCTGAGCTCGAGCCGAGCTTAAGCTCGTTCAAGGTTTTTCACAAAATATACAAATATAACAAAAAAATGTATATAAATTAATTAACAAATAATAAACGAGTCAAGCCCGGTCTTGAAAAAACAACTCACGAGCCGAGCTTGAGCCTGAGCCCTCATAAGTCCAAACGAGCCGAGCTCGAGCCTAGTAGAGCTCGGGCTTGGCTTGGCTCGTTTACACCCCTACCAGTGAGAGACCCCAGGCTCCAAAAACGTTTTTTTAACTTGTAAAGTAACGCAGTCTAGATAACATAAAGTTCAGCTAAGGGAATCAAAACAACAAAACATGAAGACATAGAGTACTACTGATAACAACAGCAAAACACAAAAGTTCCAGCTTATCTCATAACTGATAACCATAAATCATGTCACTTATGCCATGATTTTTCACATCACATGGTATAAAACAAAAGTATATAAATTCTCAATTGTTCGAAATCAGGTTCATGCACCAGGTCAAAAAAATATGTTCTGACAGTCAGAAACTACTTTACAGACACGGGCGGATCTAGGGGCGCCCGGGATACCCCTCAATTTTTTTTGGGGATAGCCCTGAATTTTTCTTCTAGATCCGCCACTCGGCCACTGCTTATAATAGATAAGTTGTATAAAATGTTGGAGTGACTATTTCTGGTGAAATCGAAGACGTATATTAACATAATGTTCATCCTTTGTAACAATTTACGGTGATCGGAGGCTCAATGTTAGTGAAACAGCACACACTGATGAATACACTACACTACAGTATATTACATTTTGTTCATCTAATTGGTTATCCTGAATAATTTAATACGCTTATGAACGATGACTAAGTTGATAGGTAACATATATCTATATGTATAATATATTAAATTCAAAATAATTAGATCGACACCAGACGTGAATTCAGATGAACATATGAAATATAAAAAAAAATAAATAAACCTAGGGTTTGAAGCGAGTGAAATTGATGATGTAACGCTTACCATATAGGTGGAATTAATATGAAACGTGTAGTCGAGATGAGTTCTACGTTTTGATCTCGAATTCAAAGAGAATGAAGCACAATTATAAAGCCAAAAAAGTTATTAAAGTTTGAGAAAAAAATAAATCCGACCTGCCGGATTCGAACCAGCGACCTAAGGATGGCTATGTTAACACACTACAGTCCTCCGCTCTACCAACTGAGCTAAGGTCGGTTTTTGATTATGTAGGCTACCAAGTGAAAATATCCGAAATTCATAAACTAATTGTTCATGCTTAGAATGTGACACATGATATTATAATTTTCATTTTTACAATCTCACTCATGTAAACAAACTAGACGGGTGCTCGGCGGGTATTTGGTATTCATGGTTCGGTCGAAACCATTAAAACTGGTTATTAGTGTGGTTTCAGTGCTTGGTTTTCGACGTCAGAAAGATGTTACTAACGGTTGGACTCACGGGTTAACATAAGACCGTCAAAACCGACTGTGAACACCCAACGTAGTAATTTATTTAATTTATAAAACTCTAGCAATATCATACTCAAATTAAATTGAATAAAATGCTCCTTTTTATGGTGTAACTTTTTTTAAAAAATATTAATGTATGAAAAAGTTATGATCGTTTAAAATTTGTGGGGGAAAGTTCTAAAATTTAAGTTAATATATGGTTAAAGATTAACTGAAAAACATGTAATTATTCTTTTATTTGACAAAAGTTGGGTGTGCAAAAATGTAAATAGTTTTAAGAGTTAAAATAAACCGTATGAATTATGTGTTTAAAAGACAAGTTTGTCTCTTTTATATATATACTTTGTGCATTATTGATTGTAATTTACTTAAAATCAAGTGTCTTAAATTGCTCTTGTCTTATATATTATATATAGTATAGAAATTAGAAATGAGCTTGGGATCGACCCTAAATTTTTCAAAAACTTGATACTGGTACCGAAAATGTTTGTTTCACCGGATACGATTTTTTCCCTATTAGAATTATGCTCTTATGTTCCCCCACCTTCTTCGATTTTTACTCTATGGAATCTAGGGTTTGAATGGTTAGGCCTAGAAGTTAGGGTTATGGTTCGAACGCCCGATTGGTGTTCAGTTTGGTTGAATCTTGCTTTATAATGACAATTTTGTTAACACCCTCGTAGATCCCCATGTTCCAGGTCGTACTTTTGTAGGTAAGTCGATGGTGACTGACTGACAACGTGCTGCCAGATCCTTCAACCTTGCTTTTTAAGTCTCATCATCATCTTGGAGCTTAATTATAAATAAATCACAAACCCAAAATTATATTTTAATTCTCACCTGGGTTTTGGTTATTAATCTTGTTCCAATCAACTACACACCCACTTATCCAATTTACCCACTCATGTTTCTCATGATTCAATGAGGAGGTAATTAATCAAATGAGGTTGGATTAAACCCTAACTGATCTTAATTAAAATTATTATTATTATTATTTTAATAAATAATTTTAGTGGGTTTACTGGGTCTGAAGCAGGGGTGGTGAAGGAATAATGTTTAAGCGACCCAATTATAATCGACACCAGTTTAACAAGAAAGTTAAAGGGTTGTTGATCAGATTCAAGATTGCAGCTGTTCTTATTGTGGTTTTAATCATCTACTTGTTGTTCTTCTCTAGTAAGATCAAACACGTACAACCACAACCCCCATCTCAGGTCAGTTATTATTTTAATTCATTCACTTTAAAGTTTTAACCTTTATATGTTTAATTTGTGTTCTGTACTGTTCTAGTGCCAATGTTTGTGTTGGATCATGAATTATAAGCTTTTTTTTAGTTGTTAATTGTGGGTTTTAGGGGATTTGGGTGTTAATCGCGTCAGGTTGAGGTTGACGGGTTGCCCCGAACATGACCCGTATTTTTATTTGGGTTGAAAACATCAACCCTAGTGCGGACACACTTAAAGTCGCGTTCCCCGTACAGTACATGTTTAACCAATTTATCCAAACGTGTCTAAAGGGTTGCCAGGTTGTATTGTTTAAACTGAACACGACCCATATCTTTATTTGTGTTTGATACATTAGCCCTAGCCCGCATACCAGTGTTGCAAAAATCCCGACTAGGCACCAATTAATCGCTAGTCCCCATTTCATTGATTAATTTTGGGCTAATCGGTTAACGGTCAAATCCGGCCAAAATCAGGATTAATCGGACTTAATCGGCTTTTTCAGATGGGGTTCTGGCCAAAATCGGTGGGTTCTGGCGAGATTCCGGCCCAAACACGACCCACCCATTTTTAAACGAGTTAGATATGCCAACCCAAAACATCATTGTTTTCTTGTCGTGTTGTGTCGGAAAATGCCACCCCTAGTTTGGATGTGATTATTTAAGGTTGTTTGGATTGCAAACAGATCATTGATTCATATAACCCTGTATAAAGTTATTCGTAAATCTTCATAGTTTGACTTGGGTTTGACTTTATTACAGCAGATTAGTGTGCAAAAGCTATGGGATACTGCTGATTCTGGCGGTTGGAGGCCGTCATCCACTCCTAGATCTAACTGGCATTGTATGTGTTCTTGGAGACCCTAATGTACTTGCCTGCATTTGTTGTAACATGTTACCTTAAATGACGTTTTGATTTATGGCCAGCTCCTCCGAATGAGAGCAATGGGTTTCTGCGTGTTCGTTGTAATGGTGGTTTAAATCAGCAGCGCACCGCGGTATGCTTATTACTCTCATGTTATATAAAATAATTACGCCTTACTAAAATCTTTTGTGTTTATTGTCTCCCACAATTATTAAGTGTGTTTGTGTGATTATTAGATATAGAAGTGGCAATTTTAACCGCTTTACTTATTAACGAGTCGATTTGGGTTATGCTTTATCTATAAAGGGTGAAAAGTTTTATAAAGTGTATCTCCACTGCATACAACCTTTTAAACCACTTTTATAAAAGAAATTCCGATTAATTAAGTGTAACAATATAGAGTTAGGTGTCATATTTACGTAATTAGTTATTTATAAACTAGTATAATAAAATGGACAAATTGTGGGATTAGTAATGTTATATAGTTTAATTGTGACTAAATTCATATGAAGTTAATGATGTACGAATTATATGATTATATGTAGATATGTAATGCGGTTCTTGCTGCCCGAATTATGAATGCCACCCTTGTACTGCCCGAGCTTGATACAAATTCCTATTGGCATGATGACAGGTATCTTTATTAGTTACTCCGCCCCTAACACAAATGCAGACATTGATTTGATTGACCGACCGCATAGTTTAATAAAAATGTTTTGACTGTTAGTCAAATATGTAAAATACCTTTCAATAATGGCAAAACCGAGTAATCTTTAGGACCAAAAAAGGTATCTTTAATGAAGATTTTGTGTCTCATACAGTCATACTCGTACTAATAAAGAAAGTAGTTGCATTTTGTTTGGGCCTTTGGGGCAGGTTAATACTCGTGCTAAAAAAATCAAGAAATTTTAATTACTATTTCTTCAATATGAACAGTGGTTTTCAAGGTATATATGATGTTGAGTATTTCATCAAGGCATTGCGGTATGATGTTCGTGTTGTTGAAAGCATCCCCGAGATTAGGAAACATGGAAGGACAAAGAAGATAAAAGCTTTTCAGGTATCTTTGTTTCACACATAAATATAAAAGAGCATGTTTGGGATTGAGTTTGAAAAATGCTTATTGGCTTGTTCAAAAAGCCATTTTGAAAAGCCAGGATTTGAGGCTTTTGAAAAACTGTTTTTTAACCCTATCAAGAAGCTAAAATAAAAAGATTTTTGTGATTGCCAAACACCTTTCAACTTATTAGATTTTCAAAAACACCAATAAGCTAATAAGCATTTTTCAAACTCAATCCCAAACATGCTCTTACTTTCTACTTGTTTTCTTTTCCTCGATATTCATACTCAATATGGGTGTGCATGAGTCGATTTTAGGCTCAATCCAAACCAAAAACTGAAAATTCGTGTTTAAGTTTTTGAAAGCCAATTTTTTTTTCCGGTTTTGGGTTTGATTCTGCTTTTCGGTTTATCATTTGGGCTTGAAATTTTTGGGCTGGAAAAAAAGGGCTCAAAATAATGAATTTGGGCCTACATCTTTTTGTTAGTTACTGATTAGTTGATTATTTTACATTTGGGCTAATGTATTTAGATTATTATATTTATTAAATTCTTATAATTTACTTAGCATTCAGTATTATGAATGAAAATCCATGCATTCGGTTTGGTTCGTTTTTTTTTGTTTTAGTTACATGCAAAACCAGAACTGAATCAAAATTTTGGTTCTTACGAAAACATACAACCAAACCGTCGGTATTTTTTCTGGGTTCACTTTTTCGGTTTCGGATCAGTTTTTTTGGTTTCATGCGCACTCCTTATACGCACGCAATACACACATTTTGTGGTTTTAATCATACTTTTTTTTTGTTATTTTTTAATTTTTCATAATACTTGAACACTAAAATTTTCAATTATTTATTTTTGTAGCTTAGGCCACCTAGAGACGCGCCTGTAAGTTGGTATACAACGGTTGCTTTGGAGAAAATGAAGGAACATGGTGCCATTTATCTGACACCGTTTGCTCATCGATTAGCGGAAGAGATCGATAACCCTGAATATCAACGGTTGAGATGCAGAGTCAACTATCATGCTCTTAGATTTAAGCCACATATCATGCAATTAAGCCAATCAATAGTTGCTAAGCTTCGTTCACAAGGTCACTTCATGTCAATACATCTCCGGTTTGAAAAGGATATGTTGGCATTTGCCGGGCAAGTTCACTATTCCGTCATCAAGTTTTTGTTTAATATTTCAAGCCGTTTATTTATAAACGGGTTGATTTGGGTTGTTTTTATATCCCAAACGAGTCATAATTTTTTTATGGCCAAAGTTGGGAACAGGTTGAAAGTCATATAGAGATTAGAGTATATACTATATAGTAGAGGTGGTCAAAAAAACCGGTCCTCGAACCGGTTTGCCGGTTTAAACCAGAAACCGGTTTTTAAGAAAACCGGTTTTTTGTAAACCGGTTTGACCGGTTTACAAACCGGCGGTTTGTATATCGGTTACACAATTTGGAGCCAAAACCGGTTTTATAACCGGTTATAAAAAAAACCGGTTTTTTTTAATAACCGGTTATTAAAAAAACCGGTTAACCGGTTTTTTTATAAACCGGTTTTTGACCGTTATAAAAAAACCGGTTAACCGGTTAAAAATCGGTTTTTTCCCGTTGAGTAACGGGTATATAGCCGTTTTTTTTAATTTTTGACCGTTTTTTTTTTTTTCCCATTTTACCCCCACAAACATCTATATATAGCTTAGGTTGGGTATTGGTTAGATCACACTCGATTATACAACTCCAAACGCTCTAAACGTTTATTACATACGCGATTATTTTGTTATCTCACGCTCAATTATACCACATTACCACTCCATACGCTCTTATTTCGTAGTCGATTATCATGGCCTCCCAAAGTGCTGCTTCATCCGTCAACATGGGTGCCTCGAACACGGGAGAAACGGCCGTTCGGGTCATCCCCACGAAACGAAACCAAGATGTTTGGCAACATTTAGACCTATGCGAAATGTCTAACGGTAGCCAAAAAGCTCGATGCAAACATTGTCTGAAGTTTTATGGCAAAGATGCAAACTCCACTTTAAAAGCGCATGTACAAAGGCCCTTTTGCAAGGCCTTGAAGGACGAATCGGGAAGTAGTTCGCAGCCGGAGATGACGAATCAAGGAACGGTGTTTACGTACGACCTTGAAGCGGTACGTCAACAGTTTTCAAACTTTGTGATTCAACAAACACTTCATTTCAACCACTTCGACAACCCTCAATTCACGGAGATGATGCAAAAGTATGTTCAACCACGCTACCAACACGTAAGTCGTTCGACCCTTAGAAGAGATTGTCTTAAATCATGGAAAAAAGCTAAAACCGAACTAATTTCATACTTTTCAAACTTACAAACTGGTGTAAACTTAACAACGGATGTGTGGTCGGTACCTAATGGTTCGCCCGACTCATACATTTGTGTGACGGCTCATTGGGTTGACCCCGAGTCGTGGCAAATGATGAAACGAACCGTTGCGTTTCAATTGTTTGATTACCCTCACACGGGTAGAAATATTTTTAAACTCTTGGATAAAGTCATTCGACAATACAAGATTGAACATAAAATCTTTTCAATTTCGTTTGATAACGCGTCCAACAATACGGCCGCGGTTGGCCATTTAAAATTAAAGTATAAACCTATTTGTGATGGAGCGTTTTTTCATAGCCGATGCATTGCACATATTATCAACTTGGCCGTGCAAGATGGGTTAAACGTGATCGAAACGCAAAGAAACAATTTTAAAAGAATGTTACGAGATGTTTTTAGCAACAATACAACATTTTCAAGATACAAAAAATTTTGTGTAGAAGCTAATTGTCAATGGTTGGGGCCAAATTGGGATTGTCCAACAAGATGGAACTCGACTTGTGATATGTTTGAGAAAGCCATCCAACAAAAAGAATCATTAATTGCGTTTCATCAAATTTTGTCAAATAGGGGTAAATGTGCACCGTACGATCCTAGAAACTGGTTATTGATTGAGATCGTTACGGAGGTCCTTCAAATTTTTAAATCTTGCACAACTAGTTTATCCGGGGTTTACTATCCAACAAGCCCCATTGCTTTACCAAAAATTGCTGTCATGTGCACAAAGTTGAGTGAACTTCATTGTAGGGGTGCACCTTATTTTGATATGGGTGTAAAAATGAAAGAAAAATTTAGAAAATATTTTCAACAACTACCCGCTGTTTTGACATGTGCTGCTGCGTTAAACCCTTGCATCAATGTTGGTGGTGTTGAAGCTTTAATAGAAAAAATTTGTGATGAGCTAGAGTTAAACGACGATCAAAACCCATATTATAACCAAACTTTAAAGAATGCTTTCAACACCACCTTGTCAAACATGTATGATGTTTACCTTACAAAATACGGGTCGTCTTCCCAAATTCATGACTCGTTAAGAGCTGTTGCCCAATCCCAATCCCAAACCGACCTTGAAATGGGGATGTACTACATGATTTGGGAAGACGCCGGTAAACGTCAAAAGGTAAACACCCCAAGCAGTGAACTTGGAAGGTATGGTGGTACCAACTTTGTGAAACACATGACTCCGGATGAATTTAGAAGTCTTGATTTGCTGGCTTGGTGGAGAGGTAAGGAGGATGAGTTTCCGATCCTCGCCGCCATGGCCAAAGATTTACTAACGGTCCAAGCTTCCACGGTAGCTTCGGAGTCTGCTTTTTCTGTTTCTGGCAGGGTTATATCGATTAGGAGGACTCGACTCACTCCACCAGCTGTAGAGATGTCGATTTGCTACAAGGATTACTTGGACTCTTTAGATAGGGCACAACATCAACGCTCACTCGAGGGGGAAATGGACTATGAGGCGGCCTTGTATGAAGACGAGGTCAATCAAGGACACACTCAACCAATGACCGATGAAGAAGCCGCGTACGACGATTACCTAAGGAATAGCTCGGGATCGGGTAGCGAAGAAAATTAGTTAAAGAAACAGCAAACATGGAGGCAAATAATGAGTAAGAAACAGCAAGTTGTTAATGTAATCGTGTCTAAGCATTATTTAATGTTTGTATTTTTGAGTTACGAATATGCGATAACGATTTAATGTTTGTATTTTTTATGTAAAAGCTATAAATGAAAGTTATGTGTTTTTAATCTTCCAAGCAAAGAACCCTAACAACGAAAGCAAAGAATGGCTTCGGTCTTCCAAACTAAACCCTAAACCCTAAACCCAAAAAAAAAAAAAAAAAAAACCGGTTAGACTGGTTATTAGAAAACCGGTTAATAAAAAAACCGGTTTAGTAACCGGTTCTAACCGGTTTCTAAACCGGTCCTAACCGGTTAGACCGGTTAGGGTTTTCAGATACAAAAACCGGTTAATATCCGGTCCAGTTATTAACCGAACCGGTTTTTTTCCGGGCCAAAAAAAACCGGTCCGGTTAATAACCGAACCGGTTTTTTTAAAAAAACCGATTTGTGCACCTCTGCTATATAGTATATACTTAATGCTTACAACCTCCTAAAGCGTTTTTATTCATTCATTTAGATTATTATTCTAATAATAATAATATTTTTGTAATCATAATGAACACAATAAATTTACAAAAAGTTCATAAAAAAAACAACAAAAATTTGCTTGTCAGCTCAACCCGTTTGAACCCAACCCGACCCGTTCAACGAATGATCCATTCATCAAGAACCCATTTTGATTTGTAGTAATATTGCTTTGTTTATTTTGCAGGTGTTTTGACATATTTTCTCCTCATGAACAAAAGATATTAATGAAATATCGGAAGGAAAACTTTGCTGACAAGAAGCTTGTTTATAATGAAAGAAGGGCTATTGGAAAATGTCCTTTAACTCCAGAAGAGGTACATTTTGTTTCTTATTTTCCCTACAAATTTATAAATGTGGATACCGGGCACGTTTTTTTATGTTTTATCTTTAACGGGCCAAACGGGTTATGCTAAAAGATTTAACTAAAATGAACTGTTAAAAGTCATTTGAAGTGTATTCGAATCCATAAAAGAAAAAACCTAAATCACTTTTATTAAAAAAAATGATTTTTTGGATTGTTTTATCACGGGTCGACCTGTTTATTTCTTAGTTTTTATTTCTTAGAACGTGTTTTATGTTATAAATTAAATTGGTTGAGCATCTTATACATATTTTTAAACTTAAAACAGAAATTGTTAAGATTTTAAATTAAAATATAATTACTTTCAAAAAATTTTACTTTTTGTTGTAAAAGTGTAAATTTAAAGTATTAATATGCAGGAAAAGTAAATAATAAAAAAAAATCGTGTTAAACGTGTCATGTTGTGTCAACCCGCAATTATTCATTTTGTGTTCAGGTTCATATGTTTGACATGACATTTGGGTCCGTGTCAGGTTGTACCCGTGAACATGACCTTTAGCACCCCTAATTTTGTTCCATATATTTATTAATTTTTTTACATGTTGCATCTGCTTTCACAGGTCGGTCTTGTTTTACGTGCAATGGGATTCAACAACTCGACCCGAATATACCTTGCAGCAGGTGACTTATTTGGCGGTGAGCGGTTCATGAAACCATTCCGAGCCATGTTCCCACTGCTCGAGAACCACAGCAGCATTGAGTCATCTGCTGACTTAACCGATAATACACAAGGCTTAACGGGCTCAGCTGTTGACTACATGGTTTGTCTTTTATCAGACATTTTCATGCCAACATACGACGGGCCAAGCAACTTTGCTAATAACCTTTTGGGGCACCGCCTCTACTACGGGTTCCGGACCAATATCCGGCCTGATCGAAAAGGTTTAGCCCCGATTTTTATTAAACGTGAAGCTGGTCGTGTTGATGGTTTTGAAGAGGCGGTTAGGCGTGTGATGATGAAAACAAACTTTGGCGGGCCCCATAAGCGAGTTCCGCCAGAATCTTTTTATACGAATTCTTGGCCCGAGTGTTTTTGTCAAGTATCTGGGTCGAATCCTGATGATAGGTGCCCGCCTGATAATATGATGGAGATATTGGAAAGTCGGTTGGAGAGGGAAACGACGAATGTGACCTCCATTGGTGATGAATAGTGGAGCGTTAGTCAGATAATAGATACGGTTAAAGGTTTAATCGGTTGTTTTATGTCTTTTGCAAGTGAAAATGATAATGCCAGGCTGCCATGAAGAGGGTTTGTTAACATTTACCATAGAATCTGAGGTAAGTGCTTTTCTTTTTCTTTTTAATCTTGTATGACTTATTTACCTGTTTTGCTGGGTCGATTTGAATTTTGGTTGGGTTATGTTTATATCTAACGAATCAAACGGGTAAAACTAAAACATCAAGTTAAGAAAGATACAGGTAAGTAACATTATAATGTATTCTTGTTACAGCAATATTGTTTATTAAAGAAAACATTAGTTTCACAAACATATATTTTTTCATAATCATATTTAACCCAAATTATTTATTAAAAATCAGACCGATAAGTGTTTTCTTCAGGCCAAACCAACTCGTCCAACTGTATTAATTATATATTTATGGGCTGAACACGATTGTTGTGTGAACAAATATGAACAATTCAGTTTTTTTTTTTAAAGTTTTTGGTATAAATGTAACGGTTATTGTTTTTCCACCATATCTTTATTATTTTATGTACATGGAAAGGTGTTATTTATGGATGATGTGATATCAGGTTCTGGCAGCAAAACATGTGCATATGATAGGATGATTACAAAACTTACTGAGCATAATACACTTCTTGGATGGGAGAAAGCAGCATGGAATTTCTTTGTTTTTCTAGTTTGTATCCAAAATTTGACATTACACCACACATAGTTACTGTATCCTAACTGACTATTTGAAGGGTTAATCCTAATAGTTAACAAGTGAAAGGGTTAAATGGTTAAATCAAGAAAGAAGAGGGTTAAAGATTTAAAGTTGGTGATAAAGATAATCAAGAACGAAAATATACGAAGTTTGAGATGTTTATTTTATTATGTGTTTTGAGTCGGGAGAGAAAACGAATTAAGGTTAGCCTAAATAGAGGTGTAGGGTCATTGTGTTTTATATGGTTTTCAATCTTAATAATATTGCGCGAGTCGCTCAATCCGACTGATTCCAACACTGCTACCAATATTTAAATAATCTGTCAAATGGATTAAAGTATCAAAATCAAACACATTACATGTACCACTTAAATATAATAAACTTACAACTCAAGTCAACTGAGAAAAAAAAACTTACAACCCAACTTTATCCCATATTAATCGTGTGATAAGATACGAAAATTTCTCTGCTAATACTTATTAACAGATGTACAGAACATGGATTATGCAATAATATAATCAAGAACGTAGTTTGTTGGCAACATAAAGCAAATGACTGATATTTGTTGACGGATAACTTTGGAGCAACTTGAGATTTGCAGTGAAATCACCTGCCAGTAAACGCCTCCTAACAATAATCAGCATCGTGCAACATACCCGAAGCAACGTTTCCTGCAATTTTCCACATTTATAAATTTTCACACTTGTTTCAATTATCAAATCACAAAATATGAATTAAGATCTCAGGTGGCAAAACAGACGAGTAAGGCAACTCAACTATAGGTAGGGGTATAAATTTCTAACACGATATTCACAAGTATAAGTTTAATCTAAATGCCTTTAACCTTTTCGGTCCAACCCAGTTGAAAGAGAACTGAGATTTATGTTTTATAACTTAAAGTTTAAATGTAATTTTTTATATTATATTTGTATCTTTAGTTGTAAATTTGTAATATTAAAATGCAAATAAACACTAGAAATTGAGTTAAACAGACCGTGTTTGTGTCAATCCATGAATACACATGTCGTGCTCGAGTTCATGTGTCTGACATGATTCTTGGATTCGTGTTGGGTCCCAACTATCAACCCGTGAACACAACCCATTTAACACCCCTAACTATATGTCCCCAAAACGGGTAACCTTTTTAGGCAGGTAATCATCTTAAATTTCACAAATAACCGATATTATATTGAAGCACATTTTTAATAGGAGGTTATAACATCAAACCATCAGCCTGTTTAAACATTATAAGAAAAACAATTAATTCATTTAATTCACTTGGCCCATCAGCAGTAAATGTAAGCCAGTTATGCTGGCATGAGTGGGTCAAAAAATAGTGCATTAACTAACCTGAGGACCTTCTGGGTCACTTAAGAGTGTGTCCCATATGTGAAGAATGTCAGCAAAATTAAATTCTTGGGTCAATAGAAGTGTGATCCATCTAAATGCATAGAACTGCGGATTCACCTGTAATTACAAAATAACTAAATTATATGCATACAATTATAATTATACGCATACAAACATATATATAATTAATAAATAAAAATATATCTGGGCTCGAGCTCGCTTACACCCTAGTTTCAAATACCCGAGAATTATAAAAGTTACTTACTTTGGTTGTGAGTTCAAGATGCCGCCATAGCTCCTCATCATGATGTTTCAAGAGCTGTGACATCTTTGTAATGGTTGAACGAATGCCAACGACACTATTATCAAGCTGCTTACAGAAATTATCTCTACAATCGCTTAACAATTCCACAAAACAAAAGAATGTATCTGCTTCAGCATTTGCCTGTATAAGTTTTACAATTAAAAATATAGGTAATCATTTAAAAGTGAAAAGAAAAATATACACTTATACACATAAACTTACTGCAAAGTCCTCGTTGGGGTCATTCTTGAAAACATAGAATAAAGGAGCCAAAACTTCATTCATTCCTTGCACATATCTTATGCCTGGGTTCAGCTTTGCGTATATAATAAGAATATTTTTCAAAGCTTCCTGAAAGTACAAGACAACATACGGGTCAAGAACGTTCTGCGTCAGTTGGTTTCACGAGTAATATGTTCATTATGACTGGAAAGATGATATTATTACGATATTTATCTCAAACTTTAAATAAAACAATTTAGCAGGTTCAAGGTTGTATGTACTGAATATAGTAGCCTTGTAGATGATCCAAACGGACACAAACAGCGCATATTCGTGTTCGTTTGTTTTACTTTAACTGAACATACGATCAAACAAGAACAATTAAACGAACTATTTTTCTTGTTCATGTTCGTTCATTAAGAAATGAACATTTTCGTGCTCATTCGTTGTGTTCGTTCGTTAACAGTATCAACGAACGGTTCACGAACGAGCATAATTGAACATAGATGAACAAACATGACCGAGCTAAAACCAGTTAAAAATAATGTGAAGAACAGTGTGTTGGGCTTAACCGCATGAAAAGTTATCAAAACTAAACTAAGTTATAATGGGCCAAAAAATTTTAAATGAGGATATTAACAAACGTAAACGAACAAACATAAATTAAAGAACATAAATAAACGAACCAGAAATGTGTTCATGTTCCTTCATTCAACTATATGAACAAAAAGTCTTGTTCATGTTCGTTCGTTTATTAAATAAACTTCCTGCCAAACGGTTCACGAACTGTTCACTAAAGATTTAGTTTGTTTACAAGCCTAGAAAATATACTTTGGGGCTTGGGCTATTTCCAACTGTTTAACATGGTTCTCTGTGAGCTAACGTCTTTTATTTAACCCGTTTGAGATAAGTCAACACAAAAATGTAAAAGATTTGATCGGTTACCTGATTAGCTTGAGCAGAAGCCGAGTCACCAGAGAAAAAATGCATGTCTGGATGTGTGCGCTTCACATCACGGTCTATCTGTTCAATGATCTCAGTGTCCTACAATTAATGCAAGTAATAAAAATTAACCGGATGATTATATATGGCCATTTTGAGCCGGTTACTTATAGTGGGTTAATTTAGGTAATGGTTTATCTTAACATGTCAAATACTTAAAAATCTAACTAAGAAGGAAACAGGTTGAACAAATCGGAAGTCGCTTCACTTGTATTATTATTGCATAAAACCTTCTAAATCAACTTCCTAATTAATTCAGATTGTTATTGTTATAATAAAGTGTGGAATTATAGTTAACACCCTCTTTATTTACTCGATATCATTCAAGTAAAGTAGTTCAATACTAAGCTTGAAAAAATCAGAATATTATGCTGAAGCACATACCTGAAAGAATTGATTCCAGACACTTGTTTCCCCTAGACTCAGAGGATGCTCCCCCTCAGGTATCTCTGACCTTGGGAGTAAACCCTTGTCTTCACCATTTTGAGAAGATGTAGACTCTTCCATTTTCCTAGTGATTTCTGACTGACTAGCCACAGAGATATTAATAATCCCGAATTTGAAAAAATAAATAAAACTTTGAAAAGCAATACAAATTCAATGACTAATTCCTATATTTAGTTATGCACTTAATATATCGCTCATATATAACACAAAACAATCTTGAAATAAAGTCTTTTAACTAAAACTTACTGGATTCTTCAATATATCCTCTTTAAAGTTCTTGTACTGAGACCTTTTCTTGGCCAATTCTGATGGCCAAAGCGCCTTGTCTCGGGGGAGATATCCCAACAACAGCTGTAAACATGAACATGTTACAAATTAAACAAGACGCAACAAGAAATGAAAAAAGTTAATAATGTTGTGAATCACAACTACAGAAAACTCATTTTCATGATATCCTAAAACTTATCTTTTATAACAATATCTTCAACAGAAACATAGATATAAGTTGAATCAAACCTTCCACACAGTAGAACGAATACCACCACCATCTGGAATACCAAGTGAAGCAAGTCTTTGCAGCTCTCCCATATTTATAGTCTTCTTTGAAATCTACATTACACAGAAGCAAACAGATCAACAGAATTAATTGCTAATTCAACAGATTTGCATGTTACCATTAGTAAATTCTCTCGTTCCTTCATAATTTCAACACACTCAAATTACAATTACACACAACTAATGCCAGTCAATTATTCAATCTCAACAACAATAAAACAGAATAAACCTAAAATAACTCCATTTGCACCAGTTTCTAAGAAGTAAACAGATCAACTAAACTAACGGCTAATTCAACAGATTCGCGTGTTACCATTACTATTATCTTGTTCCTTCATAATTTCAATACAATCACACTCAAATTACAATAGCACACAACTAATGTCTGTCAATCATTCAATCTCAACATTAACAAAACATAATAAACCTATCATAACTGCAATTGCATCAAATAATAATATAGAACTGACATTTTGATTATAACTACATATGTAAACAACTTCAAACCTCCTGAATTCTCTTATTCCTTCTTAATTTCAACAATCACACTTAAATTACAATAACACACAATTAATATTCTCTTAACTATTCGATCTCCACAAAAACCTACCATAACTAAAATTGCATCATCAAATAATAATATAGAACCGTCGTTTTGATTAAAACTGCGTATGTAAACAATTTCGAACCTCCTGAATTCTCTAGCTCCTTCACAATTTCAACAAAATCACACTTAAATCACAACTAACATTCTATTAATTATTCAATCTCAACAACAAGTCAACAACAAAACAAACTAAGCCTAACATAAACGCAACTGCATCAAACAATAATACAAAACCGACATTCCAATTATAATCGCATATGTAAACACTTATATTACAACATCTAATGTTCAGTCAATTATTCAATCTCAACAACAACAAAACATAATAAACCTAATCTAACTGCCATTACATCAAATAATTATAATAATAATAATAACAATAACTACAAATTCTAACCTCCTGTAACAGCTGAGCCTGACGCGAAGCATCTTCACGCGGACTAATCTCATTATCACTACTTCCACCACTACTCACCACCGGATCTCTAACCTCCGGTTTGGAAACCGGTCCAGCCGGCGGTTTCGTTCTAATTACACCAGGAGACGGAGGCGATTCACGCGGTTCCTTCACAGACGCATTGGAATTAGAATTAGAAGAACTAGTAACGGAAGTGTGATTAGTACCGGTGCGATCGTCGTTCGACGGAGATTGAGATGACGATTGAGGTTTTGGAGGTGGCGGAGGAGTGGTGGTGGACGGAGATGACCACATGGAGCTGTTGAGCCACTCCGGAACTCGTTTGTTCACCATATTGTTGGTTCGATTGATCGATTTGGTGTGGTTTGTTAGGGTTTGGTGTGTGTGTGTGTGTGTTTGACAGATGTGAGAATTGGGGGTTTGTGTGATCGTCTTCTTCGTGGAAGGAAGTCACGTGGTTACGTCGTGTTCAGGCTGAGAAGACATGATTGTTTTTGTGCTTTGGGTTTCACGGTCACGTGACGGTGTTTAATTTGAGAGTTAGTTGACGAGCTCGGTATTAAACTGGTATTGAGCGGTACCGGTACTGAATTATCTTGAATTATCTGATTTTAAGTTTGTCAAAAACTTGGTGTCAATAGCGGTATCAAAAATTTTCGGTTCAGTAATAGTATTATAGGCAAAAATTCGGTAACTAACAATACTGATATTGATCCTGAATTTCACCGGTACTGAAATATGTGTTTCAGTACCGGTACCGAAATACGTGTTTCAGTCGGTTGCTATGAATATTTGCTCATCCATAGTTAGATGTGATTAGATTATTTTTAGTGATATGGTCTGGCCATCTGGGTACATCTATTGGCAAAAGGTCATTCATGTCCAGTGGTCGTAGTTAGTGTTGTTGACCTACCATCGATATTTGCTCACCCGATCTGTCACAAGTTCCAGGAGAAATCTACCATCTGAAGATTCAGTGTTATAAAACCACTAGCTCACATACTATATTTTTGTCATGAGCGAGATCGAAACTACAACCTTCAATGGGAAAAGTTATTGGGCTATCACAATTATAAACTATGGAAATTATTATATAGTTAGTTACATATGTAGTCATGAGATAAAATGAGGTGTATTTAGTTGATACTTTATAGTCATATAAATGATGGAAGACGAAAGATAATTCACATATTGGTTTTATCTTCATGTATAATTATTCGATTATCATTACTTGATATTGAAACAATTATTGGAGTATGATAACTACTTTTTACTATTTAATGTTAAAAATTTCAATCTTTTGAGTATCGACAAAATAAACTCCTTAAAAGTAGTATAACGAGATGTGATCTATATTTTTTTTAAACCAAATCAACTTTTGTTATTTTTATTAATATTTAACATCACCCAAACTACATCTGAATAATGGATAAGCGAGCAACCAAACTACATCAGCCTATATAATAAAAATATATGAAAATGGTAAGTGAGAGTGGTGATCTATTAACTAGAATAATATCATATTTGTTTCATGATCATAAGAGTAATAGTTGCTTATGGTTGATTTGTAGTGTTGGTTATTTTAGTGTTATTGGATTAACTTGTCGATGGAGGAAATAACGTTAAGAAATTAAATGAGTTAGGTGACGCGGGAGTAGAGGTGTACAAAAAAACCGGTTTGGAACCGGTTTTAGGCAAACCGAACCGAACCGGTTTGGGTTTAAAACCGGTTTCCAAACCGACCCAAACCGCCGGTTTCAGGACCGGTTCCCCTTCAAATATGTCAAACCGGTTTGAGAAAAACCGGTCAAACCAGTTTATAAACCGGACCGAACCGGTGTGACCAGGTCGGCCCATCTTTCTTCGAAACCGGTTTATAAACCGAACCGGTTTGAGTCAAACCGGTTTTGACCAGCCGTTGACCAAACCGGTTCGGTTTGGGTTTTAAACCGGTTTTGTACACCTCTATGCGGGAGTGCGGGCTTATTTAACAATAATGTTATTTGGGCTTTGTTATTTGGTTTTATACTTGGGCTTAAATATAATGATAAGTGGGCTTATATATGATTAATCATTTGGGCTCATGTGAGATATGGGAATTGATTTATATATGTGGATGATTTCATTATCTGGATAATAACATATCATCTCATCGAATATACAAAGAACAGAGAAGACGGTTACTTCTCTCTGGTTCTTCATCATCACATAGAATCATCAAAATCCAATTCCAACTACAGAAAAAATCTCTGTCTTATCCGATAAATCATTGCGTGTAACCCGCAAATAGGTTTATCTGAAAGTAATTCACGATTCAGAGATTAATCTAGGCAATTGTTCAATTAACCAAGATTGAAATAAAGATTACAGGTTTGCATCATTGTCATTCTCCAGGTACGCAATTATACAACATGTAGTGTCTACGTCAACTACATTTGAGTGGTGGCGGGCCTTTACAAACTATCGCCTTGTTAGGGGACGCGTTAGGAATGTTGATGACCATCAAATAGTTTTTATTGGTGTGTGACTAGTAGAACTTCAATGAAAGATCTGCTTCATATGTTGGTCATTTCAAAGGGCGTGATACGTGTTAGTTAAAGGGTTGAAAGTGGGCGCCTAATACGTTCGAACGCACATTCATGACTAGAATTACAAAAGGCATGCCCATTTTGTGTTATCAGAGTCGTATTAGGAAGGTTGTGTCTCACGACCCTTACGGGTGACTTACTAATCGTGTGTTGTTCGTATGTCGATATTCTCAACATATAAAAATAGCAAGAATGGCGAGACAAAAATACAAGCCACATGTTTTGCTATACACATGTAATCATCCAATCCAACCAACATACATTTCTAAGCTTTTTCCCTATAAATGACATAAATGTTCACTTATTATCTTAATATGGTAGGTGAAGAAGTGGGTACACGTTGTTTGAACCTTCATAGACCAGCGACCGATGTTAACAATATAGTTCACTGCTTGATTGTGCTTATTTCCATTTCTCACCTCTTTCTTTCGTAAACAAACAAGAGAATTGTTTCCAATTCCATTTCTCACCCCTCAATTCTCTCTACCAAACACCCCCTAAATGTTTTACAAACAGAGAAAACAAGTGCTGTAAATAATCATTATACCACATTTCATACTTAATCAATGTAGGCCAATACAACACCCAACTTTCTAACTATTTGATATCCTCTTTCGGGAAAACATGCAACACAATCAAGCTACGTCGTACCACCAAGGATGTAATAATGTTATTAAATAACGGTCACTATCATCTATATTATGCTAGAGGTGTGTATGGGTCAGACTTTGGAGCCAAACTGAACCAAAACCGAAGCCTCCTGTTTTGGTTATACTACGATTCGGTTAGCGGTTTTGTGGCTATAGTCAATTAAGCTTTTGTTAATAACCTAAGATTTTCGCTAAACATCTTCGCTTGGGTTTAAATATAAAATTTTCAGTTATCAGGAAATAATTTATCCTTTTCCATCATTTTGGTCTTTCAAGCAATGAGTAAAAAATGATAAGTATTTTAAGACACCCCTTTAGTGTGCACAGAATGCATGAGGCAGGCGGGACTGAGGGGAATGGTACCCTATCTCCCTTGGTACCGCAAAAATATGCCTCGGGTGAGTACTCCTCGAAGCCTTCCCAATGTCCAACGGTCTTGCGACTGTTAAAAACTACTCATTGCCCATTAAAAAATCATCTTAAATTTAGTTACTATTAGGTGATATATTTCCATTTTCAACAAGTACAACTCTCCTTTTGCGTAGAAGTGAACATAAAACCAGTCACACGATTTGAACATGATAGGACCAACGGAGAAGAAAATTGGATACCATGCATCAGTGATGTTAACCAAAAAGAATGGCTTAACGAACACCAAAACTACTATAAGTTACAGGGGAAAGTTAACGTACAAATGAAATTAACATGAAATTAACGTGATAATCAGGCCTGTCCCCGAGAACGATAAAAAAAAATTAGGCCTCGTGCGAGATAAAATTTGGGCCCTTTTCATATAATATAAACTCATCAATTAGATATCAAAAAACCACAATACGAATACATTGTTATCAAATAAACAAAAAAAAAGTAGTCAGGTGGTTTTCAATAAATTCGATGTATTTGCTTCAGTATGGATCCACTTGTATTGGGTTTGATAACTTTTTAGAATGTTACCATTCAATATATATACATGTCTTATGCTACATTAATATTAATTTATTATATGGTAATTTATGTAATATGAAAGGCTTAATCGAAGTTTCTAAGTCAACAATAAAGAAAAATCATGTCCAATGTTTAAATACACAAAATAACTTTTGTCTTATATAATATATATTGTCTCAATGTCTTGTGAATTATAGATAACTTAATGAGGGTGCAATTATAAAAATATAAAAAAGTAAGGTGAGGTAAGTTGTAGATGTTTACTTGTAAAATATTCACACTGACAAATTTGGGAACGTGTAGATTTGTAAAATAACGACAAATTAGAGTATAAAAAGTAAATATGGGTATATGCATAACAAGAGAACAGCCTTTGGGCCCGTTGAGTTGTTGGGCCTCGTGCATTGGCACGATTTGCGCAGCCCAAGAACCAGCATTTGTGATAATTATAAGAATCAAGTAGAGTAATTATATATAGACGTGCACAAATCGGGTATTTAAAAAACCCGGAACCGGGTAGGAACCGGTTCCGGGTATGGTCAACAAAAGTCAAACCAGGTTCGGTTCCGGAACCGGTTCCGGGTATAGTCGGGTATTTGACCGGGTTTTGACCAGTTCCGGGTCGGGTTTTGACCGGTTCCTCCGGGTTTTTTCGGGTTTTTGACCGGTTCCTCCGGTTTTTTTCCACCGGTTCCGGGTCAGTTCCGGTTCCGGAACCGGCTCCGAGGAGAAATCCTATACCCGGTCAGGAACCGGTTCCGGGTATGGGTTAGAACCGGTTCCGGGTCGGTTCCACCGGTTCGGTTCCGGAACCGGTTATTTTGTGCACGTCTAATTATATATGCAAGTAGAATAATTATGTAATTATGTTATAAACGAGTTAAACTAGATCTTAAAAATAAAGCAACAGATCTTAGATCTGCCTTACACAACAAAACACGTTAAGGGAAACACCCTAAAAACTTCCATCTTTAATCCATTAGAACCATCTAACCATAAGTTTAAACAACCTCCTCTAGTTAATAGAATGCTTTTACATTATATATGTTCAACATATGACATTTTCGGTCCACATAAAGCGAAAACTGTATATAACAACCAAATGGGCATTAATAACAAAACTAAAAGAGCCGAAATCTTCATACGACCATTAAGCAGCATACATGAACTCTCTCACCCGGCAGTATCATTTCAAAAAAACAAGTTTAAGCAGGTAACTGGAGCCTTGCATTGTTCTTCCAGCTGCATTCATAAAAAAAGTGAACGCCAGGTCAACAACACACAAAATATCATCGATGGGGTATTGGTGTATTACGACAGCTAGACGTATAAAAACGGACGAGTCACTTTTCATACGGGTCAAGGTAAAGTGTAAACAGGTAGAGTTTAGAGTCGAAGTTCTAGCACATGAGAGAACATAACATGAAATTTGCGGGTTTGGGTTTGGTCTAAACAGGTTTAAGCCAAATGTGTTCCGTGGATTGACCTGTTAGCCCATTTGTAAATAACTTTTTAAATTGTGTATTTTGTATGGCAAAATTTAAAATTTCAAAATAATTTGCATAACTTAAAACATAATTGCTAAAAGAAAAAAAAAAGAAGTATGCAAATCTATTTTGTATGGCAAAATTTAAAATTTCAAAATAATTTGCATAACTTAAAACATAATTGCTAAAAGAAAAAAAAAAAGAAGTATGCAAATCTAAAGTATTAATATGAAAAAATAAATAAATGAATAAATAAAATAAAAATACCACTTGTTTAGAGGGTCACGTTTGTGTCAACCTGAGAATACACAGGTCGTGTATTCAAGTTCATGTGGCTGACACAATTTCAGGTTCGTGTTGGGTTCAACCCACAAACACCACTAGTTTGGCAAATGGTACAAATTTATTACAATAAAAAACTAAGTCTTATTATATAAAGATTTAAGATATAGTATGACTTAAAAAATAGACTTGTGAAACTTTCAACCCATACAACACGTTTGACTTGTTTTCCTCTTGTAAGTTTCTTTGTATTTGTCCCATTTGAGATCCATCACAACCCAAATCAACCATTTTATGAGTAAACAGGTCAAAATTGCCACATCAAAATTAACAAAACAAGTATCATTTACCTTTCAAAGTAGTAATAGAAGAAATCAGCATATAGCAACGTCTGAATTACCCCCGCTATCCAAGCTACAGCACCAAAAATATAATATTAAGGGAGTATTTAAGGCTAATTTTGAGTAATTTATAGAGAAAATAAAGAACATACCGATCCAATGGACATAATGTGGTTCAGTCATGTAACGGTAGATCCAGTTCAAAATGTATAAAGCTCGGTATGCTCTGTCGAATGCCAATAAAAATCAGTTTATATCCAACATTAAATCTTACAAATAAGAATGTACTATGCACCGGTATCTGAATATATAATGCAACTTGGATTGATGTAAAGAATTTCCAAATAGTTAATGGGCTAAAAATAGTTATCTATATTAATACAAAAAAATATAGAACCTTTTATTCAAAAGTTCAATTATAACTATAAGAATACAACTTTTGTAACCACACACATATATAATTTTAGAGACACTTGTCTCCATAATTAACATAAATATATTATATATGTGCGCGTTTGGTTGCAAAAGTTGTACTATTACGGTACTAATCTTGACTTTTTGTACTCTTTTGCATTAAAATTACACTTTGCGTGACCTTCATTCTCTTTATCACATTCATTTCAGATAACTATACCTTTTTGCCCATTAACCGGAATCGGCCCATAGATACAGAAGTGTATTATGGATCAAAATCCCCCCTGGTAATAACAACAGATTTAGAAAGTATTACAAAAGTGTATTACCCAAGAAGAAAAACGTATTGACCAGTCAAGTTATCAATATTTCTTGTTCTTTGAAGCAAGACCAGCTGTGGAAGTATCGCGACTGCTTCCAAATATATAGAAAATGTCCATAATATCTGTATAAAACACATTATAAAATTATAAAAGCTAAAAATAATTTGGCTCGGCATAACCAAGTGCCCCGATTAAGGGTGTAAATGAGCCTAGCTCGAGCTCCGAACAATAAAGCTCTAAACGAGTCGAGCTTGAGCTTGGCTAATGGCTACACGCCTAGTCACTAGTCGGCGTCAATGGACATAACACGGTTTATACGGTGGCTTATTTAAGTTATGTGGAAGATAATAAGTAAAGTACGGATAGTGAGATAGTTATACCTCTCTGAAAGTAAACTTCTCGTGAATTAGCAAGGCCAAAAGCAAACAAGGCAGCACCAGGAAATAATGGCGAAAGGTGTCTTGATCTTTATCATAGGATCTACGAACGACCCTATGACGTCTAATGTACCATACAATAGAAAACGAGCTACCTAAAAAGATTAATTTCATGATAGTGTTGTATACTGAGATGAAATCAGTAAATATATCCAAGTAGCGAGTAGCAAACACCAGTGCATAGAGCTCTTGAGTTTTCAATGATACTCCTGCATGTAACACAAGTAACAAAAGATCAAACACAGTTTCATGAACTAACGACCTCAATAGCCTATAGTGTTATAAATAGTAAAGTATTCAACCTACAAGTTTATAAATATTACAAAAGACATTGAACGACAAACCAAATCACCAATGTCTCATTTGTTTTTAGGCAAACGAGCCGAACCAAGCTTGAGCTCGGCTCATTTTAACTAATGAGAGCTCAAGCTCGAGTTCAGCTCATTTTAACTTACAAGAGCTCAAGCTCGAGCTCGGCTCATTTAACTTACAAGAGCTCGAGATCAGCTCATTTTAACTTACGGGAGCTCGAGCTTGGCTTGTTCGTTATTTATTAGTTAATTAATTTCTATATAATTTTAATTGTTTTTATATATTTTTTACTTATAATACTAATATATAAGTATATAACATGTATATATTATTAAGTTATTTTTATCATAATTTTGCATACAATATAAATATATATTTAATATATTAAATAAAATTAATACATATATCATAGGCTCATTTAAGCTCGGGAACCAACTCGAGCTCGATAAGAGAAGCTCAAGCTCAGTCTCGTTTATCAAACAAGCTAAATTTAAGGCTCGAGCCCGTTTAAGCTCGGCTCGATTAAGCTTCTAACAAGCCTATCTCGAGTAGCTTACGAGCCGGCCAGACTCGTTCACACCGCTGCTTTCTACACACCAAAACATTAACAAATTCACTTCAACTCTTCACAAATCAGTCAGTGAAGAAACGTGGATCGACTTACTAGTAGACGATCAACTTTCCTCGGGTATGAGTGTGCTATATCACCGATGGTTCTCCGGAATATGAATTCTTCCACCTACAAAACGAGCAGCACCGTGAACTTACCCCTCAGAAAGGGACAGAGGGGTCCTCTTTGGGGTAACCCTCCGGTGTGAGAATAAGATATTGTAGGAGAAAATAATAATCTGAAAGTGAGTAAGGACTTAGAATGTATTTTCTTGCTTACCTCCCCTTGTGGAGGTGGTGTGGTATTTATAGTGTTAGGGTTTCCAATGATTGGGCTCAGACCCAATTAGGGCCTTTTTGGCCTCCTTCTATTGCTTCGCGCCACGTGTCCTTAGGACACCTGGTGCTTTTTCATTGATTATTCTCTGACCAAGGTATTTTACCTGACCCATGTGCAATCACGTGGTAGCACATGGGTTTTGCTGAGTTGTCCACCTTTCATTGGCAGCTGTCAACATCAGCATATTCTTTATTCCTTAAAGGATACCTTCTGAAAGGTTGTCTGATGAGCACAATCATGGTTGTCCTTATCCTGATTTGGATAAGGACGTGGTTGATTATGTGCATGTGTGATATGCGCCTATCCTGGGGATGCGCGAGGTCTTCTCTTTATTCTCACGCGCAGATGTTTCATGCGCAGATGTGATATGCGCAAGCATATGTAATATGCGTGAGCATATGTGATATGCGCCACGCGCAGATGCGCCACGCGTAGATGTGATATGCGTGAGCATATATGATGCGTGAGCATATGTGATATGCGCCACACGCAGATGTGATATGCGTGAGCATATATGATGCGTGAGCATATGTGACGCGTGAGCATATGTGATATGCGTGAGTATATGTGATATGCGCCACGCGCATAGGTTTTGGCTTTGTGCCTTCATGACATCCTGATTTCAAGCCTCGTGTCTATATCTTGTGGGTTGACCCGCCCCGCTCGATGTTAAGGCGGGTGCATACCTCTTCAGTCAGTAATTTCATCAATCAATATAATAACCTACACAATCACATACACTAACAAATTAACTACTCGTAAACTCAAAACCCTAATTGAACAAACTGGATGATATTAATAATAATATCAACTAATGAAACGATTAATTAGGGTACCAGCGCATGATTTGATGGTGTGAATTTTGAGCAGTAGCACTAGAACACTGGCCAAATGCGTCATGTCACCTGCTAATCTGAATATATTCATCTTCTTCTTCTTCTCAGTGAGATCAAATGCACTGAGGAAATGAGATCAATTGGTTAAATACTCCAACGGATTGATGCAAAGAGACAGTAACCGGGTCGGGTCGGGTTTTGGTTTGGTGAGTAACGTAAAAGAAAGAAGAGAATAAATAGTGGATTTGGGGGTTTTGGTTGAGCAGCGACTTTCGTTGAATGTGACGGGTGTATAGACTATGGGGTGTTTGGCCTAGCTTTTTTAGCTTTTTTTTTTTTTTTTATAAAATAAGTTTTATTTGGTGTTTGGTTTAGCTTTTTTAACTTAGGCTTATAAGCTTATATAAGCTAATTTGTAGAAGCTTATTTGAATATGGTTATTTAGCTTATTTAAAGAAGCTTGTTTGTTTAAGGGGGTAAATTACTCATTTGCCTTCAAATGGTGATGGATTAATAATATTGAAGTAGCTTATTACTATAACAAATTAAAAATGATGTATTTAACAACTTATTAAGATGTATAATCAACTTGTAGAATATAAGCTAATCTAAACACTTAAAAACAGCTTATCAAATAATATAAAATAAGCTATAAGCTTCAAAAAGATATAAGCATAAGCACAAAAATACAAGCTAGGCCAAACACCACCTATATGTCAAAGTTTTTCACATGGAAAGGATTTTACGATAATGCCCTTCCACCGTACATACATACCGGTTTAACTTTCATCGGAAGGATTGATGCGAGTTTAACTTTATAAATTATCCCTTTAGTATGTTGTTTTTTCAATTTGTTTGTTGTATTTTTCTTTTTTTTGGATTCGTTGCTGCTTGTAAGTTGCTTCTTTTTTTCTTGGCCTTTAAAATTTTTATAATAATGCTTAAATGGACATGTGAATGTATAAGGTTGAATTGGATATAAGGTGAGGTTCTGCTAGAAAGTTAAAGTTAAGGTGTCATGTACATGTATCTTAGGATAATATGTAGTAAAATGTAATCCATTTCTTTCATAGTCAGATTGGGCACCCAGCCTACTACTTTCTAGAAGGCCCACACAATGAGAGTGAAACTAGATTTTGCATGAAGAACCATAATACACCATGCATACATCATACATCATGTAATGCACATAACATCACTAGTCCTGTTCTATGAATGTTCATCAAGAAGCTTCATGTTTATGTTATGTATGTACTCTGTTTATTTTGGTGTTCAATTTTTGAAGGAAGCATCTTATCATAGTTGAATTATCGGGATGTCTTCAATAACTTGGACAATTTTTATTGACATTTATATGAACTAAATGTGATACAATTAGTTTTTCAAAACAGATATAACTAATGGTTTTCAATCTGACCCGCTCTAACCTAATCGATTCTAACCTGACCTATTTTTGCTCCCACTAATGGAAAATCATGAATCCATCACCGGAGGGAGGTGAAGATACTCAATCATACCATTTTGGGTATCAATATCTTATATCTTCTTCGTTATATCTTCATGTTATACACATCTTAACTCGTTGTCAAGCTCTCAACACGGAGTGGTGCAAACTGATATACTATTAATTATATTTATCTATTATATAAAAAAAGTTTTCTCTCTCCAAAGTTTGTTAATGTATTATTTATTTTTCTTTCAGACACTTCTATGGATGTGACACTTTGTTTCTTCAGTAAATTTATACATAGGTTCGTAAACAAGAATTATATTGACATGAATAAAGAAAAGGCTCGTTAAAACTAGCTTCTAGGTTTCGCTATTATAACTTAGTATGGAAAAAGCTATTTTATTATAAATGCGTAGATTGATTTCCCTATCATTTTAATTGTATGATTTAAGCTTATGTTGTAAATCTCTTAGCTTGAAGATATTCAAGCTAAAGTTGCATGGTAGCATGTAGGTAAACTTTGTTATTCACTGTTTGGAGACTTTAAATATAAGTAAAACAATTTATTTCAAACATAAAAGTCATTATAAAGCATGACTTATTTAAAGTTTATTGTTTAGCTCTTAGATTTTTGAAAAAATGGTTCTTTACCACTAACTTAGTTTAAATATTCATATGCATGTGCGTAGTGTTTTGCACTTTTGCTAATTTAAAAAATCATGTTATAACCATACATCAGTCATCACAAATAAGGTATTAAATGGGGAGATAGCCGTTTGTAACGGCAATATTTTGCTTTTGGTTGTCGTATAACACCCGGAAATGGAACTTGCAAAAGGAAATGTGGGTGGTGGTGGCGGTGTTGCCCTGACACCCGTAGTTCCTAATCAATGATTCCCGCTACCACCCCCACCACCCTTATATAGTTATGTAACCACATCATCATTCTGCGTGTTCTTAGTGTATAATTGTGCTTTTTACTAACCATAGATCATCGTTAGTTTATTGGCGTCATTACCTATTCTTACTTTCTTAGCTTGCCATTTTCTTAAGAATGCCAATAGATGATATGTTTTCTTGGTATATGAATATTGAATTAAAAATTTATTTTTTCATGGATCCCTATTTATTAAAAGTCAAATTATGTATAAAGTTAAAAGTGTTATATCATTAATCTAATAAGTATAGTAACATTAATATCAACAAATAGCAATATACTTTTACAAAACATCAACAAAATCGTACTCAACGAACTTGCAAGAATGATGAAACCCATCAACATCATAACAACTAATTAATAGGTATCTTAAAATACATGTGATGAAAATGCAATTGCATAACTTACAGCAAAATTGTCCTAAATTTTTTAACTTGTAGAACAAATTATGCTACAAAAACATCCACACGGTTAAGACTAAGAAAATTATGCTTGAAAACGGATATCTATAAATAGATAATTCAAACAAAGCTCTAGCATTCGACGGGGTGGCTAATGTAGGTACCATGCCAAACGGATTTAGCCCACCACCACTTGCAAATAGCGGTGTGAAGGTGGATGGTGGTGGGGGTGTGATATTTGAAGTTGAATTGAAAATGTCGTGGTTGCACCTCTTCCTGTTATGGTTGCACCTCCTCCGGGAATAATAATGCCTCCCGCCGTGCTATCAAACACAAGAACATTTTAAAATTGTGTGATTCATTTGTATAACTATAATTATGTATATTAGATATATGACTTTATATACAACAATGCAAGTAGTCAAATCAAACCAAAATATGCTTAAGATCTTAGCACATGTAAATATACGTTTTTTAATAAAAGCATCAAATAGTTTTACAAAATAAAGTAGTCTTATACACCATAAATAAGTTACAAGACAATTTAATCATCATTATGTGCTTTCACTGTTTTCTTTAGTTATGTGTCTTTATTTTTATTGTTTTGGTCTATTTAAAATTAAAAGATTAAACATTTAAACTGCTACATTTAAACTGCTGACATCGTTTTAGAATGACTCACCTAAGTATTGTGGGTGATTCAAACTCGGTTAAAAAATGAACTAGCTTATTTAGACTATCCGTAGTGGGGGCTTTATGAGGGCTTTATGGGGTCATAAAGCCTGGGAACACTGCCCTCCGGCTTTATGGAGGCTTTTTGGCTAATTGTTTTTGGATGGCGTTTTGTAGATAACGCTAATAAACAAAGTTAATAGGCATGAGAATTAAAAAAAACAAATAAAAAAAGTTATGGAAAGTTATGAAGGTTTTATGACTACACTTGTTTTTGTAAAAGGTCATAACTCTGGCTGGGCGTCACGTGACGCATAACGCCCATAGATAAGGCTCTATGACTACTCATGATCGCCACGTGGCGCATAATGGTTTCCGATCTAACCATAAAGATAAAAGAACATTCTACAAAATGTAATAATTTGACTAGTCAAAGATAACGCGGGCCTACCTTGCGCCCAACACTATCATTTATCGCCACCTGAATCGTCACCTTACTTCAATTCTTTAATTATTTTATTTTCTTTTTTCACGGGAAAGTAAAAGAAAAGAAAATGAAGCAATCATCGAGTATAGCTTTAGCTTTAATAAATACCATTACATAACTCTCTCTCTATTCCTTTTCTAACTCTAATTATATCTATAAAACATAATATATAAGTACTGTATTGTATTGAATCTATATTAGTTGTGAAAAATGTACTGTATCTATAATATATATAAACGAAAACTCAAAAATCCTAGGTGTCGCGATGTGGTCGCTTTTCCTTTTTTTGGAGTCACCAGATTTGCTTGGTTTTTAAATGAAGACTTCTCATGCATTTGAACCGAATTCATGGGTATGGGTCTTACCAAACCCAGATATTCCTTAAACGGGTTATAACATCTCATTAAATTAAAAATTATTCTCACTAAATTATTCTCACTAAATTATTGATGTAAAAATCCTTTAAAATAGGATATACTAAAAATTAATATCTTATTTATTTTAAAAAAAGTATATATATTATTTAAATAAAAAAAACCAATTTTATAGTAAAAAAATAAGCGGGTCTTGGGTCTCATCAAACCATAAGTATATTATTAACTTTCATAAATATTATTTATAACTAATAAACCAATTTTATAGTAAAAGAAATAAACGGGTCTTGGGTTTCATCAAAACCATATAGTTTTTAAATCGGGTTATAACATCTCATTTATTTGTGAAACAATTTGTCACCAAATCATAAGTATATTATTAACTTTCATACAATAAAAAAAATATAAATTCAAAAAATAAATAAATATTATAATAAATAATATAAAACAACCCCCGTAATACAGGGGATAAAAACTAATTATATTAATATACTAGGTGAGATACATCATGATTCTTTAAATTAACTTACAAGTCAAGTGAACTTTTGAACCCATTATGAGATGGATAGACAATGCTTATTATTAACAGATAAACATATAATAACTCAATTTAAATTTCAAATAACCACAATAATCTTAAGAAATATATCAAAATAATCTAACTTATATAATTAATCCATTATAATTATTCTAAATAACTAAAAAAAATAAATATATTTCTTAAATTTGAAACCAACGGATAACAAAGGCTACATAACCTAGGGGAAGCCGGATAATTGCATGATCCATAACCTTTAAACATGTAAAACATTAAACATCAGTCGACCACAAAGAACGAATGTTTGATTTTCTTCAAAAACATGATAAAGAAAATAAAGGGTGCTAAACTATTTGTGTCCATGAATTGACGGTTCTAATTTAACACGAATTAGAAAATCATACAAACACATGAACCATACAATAAATGAAAACTCACATGTTGACATGAACAATTGAGCACGACGCACTTAACCCAATCTTTTTTATTGTTATTTTTGCACACTAATACTTTAAAATTACACTTTATACAAAAGATTTATATCTTATTTGTATAATCTTATGTCAATTTCCCTTTTAAGTTTCAAAATAAATAAAAAAATAGGTTAAACATGCCATATCAAAACATGTTACCCACGGTTGGCATGAACACAACGCATTTAGCTAAATAGGTGATTCAACGCGAAACTCAATCCAACTCATTTATACTATCTAATGCATGTCAAAAATTCACACCTAACAATGAATCCATGCAACAATAAATAAACTACAAAAAGTAATAAGTAAACTAACTTGGATCAGTTTTGGCAATGGTGGCAGTGCCAGCAAAATAACATGATCCCGGAGCCATGGATCGGCGCATATAATAGCTGTTAAAGGCATACGACGCGTGTGCTTGAATCGTGTTAGGAAGAAAACACAGGTCGTCGGGTTGTATGGGCACACAATCGGCTCCAGCACCGCATGCATAGTCAAGTGCAGCCTGTAATGCCACTCTTGAGGCTTCACTTCTGACTACACACCATGTTGCAGCCGTGATACGGCTGTAGAGAACCACTAGCACCACCGCGGTTACCGCCCGGTACAGTATGATCTCCATTTGAAGAAAGTGAGGGTGAGGTAAAGCAAGACAACTACACACACTAACGTGTGTTGGTAAAGCTAAAGATGGATGGGAGTGACTTTTGTGAGGGAATATATGTTTGTATGATGATTATATAATTATTAATAGCTTCTTATATTGATTATTTACTCTGTCTACCAAAATCTAAAAATTAAATGAAGCTAAACTTTAAAACGTACAAAGGGCTCGAGCTTCAACTTATTTCTCATACAATTGAACAGTAAGTATATGTTAAATGGAGTTCAACCTAATACAAATACATGACAAGCAAAACAATAAAATTTCATAAAAGTGTTATCAAATTAAAATTAAAATTAAAATTAAAAAATTTAAAAGTCATATTTCAATATTATTAATTGCAAATTTTTAAGCGAATAATCTATTTATTTTAGACTTCATGGGTGAATGTGAATTTTTAGCAATAAATTACAGGATCAAATGTTACCAATGTCATGATCATCAGTGTGTATGTTACAAGAGTGCATAGTTGAAAACGTGTAATGTTCTAACTACAAAGTGAAAAACAATGCTATGTCACGTAAGCAGGTGTAACTTTACTAACCACTTTCAATAAAGTATATGTGTAATGTCACTACTAGAAAAATAGATGCTTTCTACAGCTGAATTTGTAGGAAATTTTGTTGGAAAATCCAGTTTCTAACAATTTTTCAACAAAAAGTTACGTTGGAAAAACACATGCTTGAAAATCATTTTTCAACCGTCTTTCAACAACTTTTCTTACAAAATTGCTACAAAAACATGTGGTTGTTAACTTCCAACAACTTTCCTACAAAAACTATTTTGACTTAACCTAATGTTTATTAAATAATACTGTAGTAAAGTTGGAGTTTGTTTGTTTTGTTGGAAATCTGTTGGAACTACTTGTCGTAGGAAATTTGTATGAGTTTTTTGTGAGAAGATGACTTATTTTCTGGTAGTGTGTTTTTCCTAATTATATTATTGAAATAATATTATAATTAGACAAACAAACACAATTATAAAAAAAAAAGAAGAAGAAAAAAAGGCAGTGACATATCAAGTTTTCACTTGCTCAAGTGATTAATTGAGAAGTGCTTTGGGTGAAAAACGCCCCATTAAAATGTAGAGAGTAGACCCGGTATTAGAAGGGAGAGCAACGACCTCATCATGAAACGCCTGGACGGTGTACATGTGTGGAAGATGGTGAGGTGTTATAGTCTATGGATCATGTTAACCGATTAACACATAACCTAAATATAAACATCTTAAACCTTCAATGTTGTATTAGAAAATACTTTATTGTATATAACAATGATAATAAAGTTTCATAAGATGTTGTATTTAGTTTAAATATTATGAAAACAGTACTCATAAAATGTTAAAGACAGGGTTTAATGTGTAAATATGAAGTTAGAATGTTCAATGTTCCAAAGTATGACACTTTAGGGACCAATTGTTCTAAAAGGACTTGTATACATTTTGGATATGTTTGCATTTTTAAAGTCGGTCCATGAAAAGAAACAAAAGCAAATAAATTCAAGTTTCTATTGCGAAACCAACAAGATTTCTTTTCTTTTCATCTCTGTGCATGCTAGATGCTTAAGATACCACAAATTTCGTTGGTAAGCTTCTTGCAACTTTACTTTATAGTTATATGTTTAAACTTTTAATTTGATTTATGAACTTATAAATTAATTAATGGAAAATGATAGTGTTTAGACTTTAGACTTGTACAAACTGAGAACCATCATATATGAAGTTAAGAAATAGCTGATTAAGTTCGATGTTAATTAAGTAGTTAAGTTAACATGTCGGTGTGAGTTTAAATTGATTCAAATAAATTGATTCAAGGAAGGAAATTTTTAAGGGGATTACTTTTGCAAATAAAATAGCATCAATATAAAAAGATAAAAGAAAGTGAATATGCATGGGCTATTTTGGCGTTTGAGTGGGCCAAGCCAATCTCACATGGGCTGGTGGGCACAAATTCGTTAATCTATGATGGATCATGGATACATAATATATAGTTTCATCAAATTTAATATAGTCTAACATTTCCAATTGATTATTTATCTTCAAATCTAAAGTTACACTATAAATCACTATTTATGTCTCTCCTTTTCAATTAAACAATATGAACAATATTTCTCCAAATTTAACCATAAACAGTAACATTTTCCATCTCTTTCACTTACAACCACTCCAACAACACCCTAAAAAATAAAGAACACACTCACATAAAATGAAGAACCCATTGTGAATGCTTAAGTATACACAGTCATACAATTTTGTGATATTTTATTTTTTGAAACATATAAACATTATTACAGTGCTGAATTATCAATATGAGAATAAATATTCATACTTGATACGGCTGACTCTCGTGGATTAAGTTAAGGGTACGGTAACTGGAAGAAATTAAGTAATCGAGTTTTGGGTTGCTCTTCTTGTATTGGATTCATGATCATGTGATTATAACTTATAACACCTTGTTTGCGATGTGTGCATGTAATGCATATATGTGTGGGCCTTGGGGGGGGCAAAAGTGAAATTGCACCAATTTTGACGTTATCTTACTAATTTCGTGAAAATAACGTTAAAAGTGGCGGAAGGTTAATCAGGCATCATGTCGTGGCGTTGATAGCTGAAACACAAGGGTGCATGCATTAATCGGCCGATGGTTGAGTGTTATGTGTCTTATGTTCAAGGTTTGATGCAAAACTACTATCGAGTCGGAGGTCTCACAGGAAGCAGCATCTCTATTTCTACGGGGTAGAGTAAGACTGCATACATCTTACCTTCCTCAGATCCTACCACAACTTTGCTATTGGTGAGATTTATTGAGTCTGATGATGATGTGTTATAACGAATGTCGTATGATACAAGGAATGTAGCCAGATTTTGGCAGTTGGTGGCGATCTTTGATCTCAAGCTAATTATAAGTTGGAAGATAGATGTTGCAGTTTAATTAGGGTTTCATAATTCGGATATTGTTTTCGTAAATGAAATATACTACTTTTGTTGTATTTTTAATTGTCTATCTTGAAATAATTAACAACTAATGTAACAAAACATTCAAGGGAAAATGTATGGTGGTGGTTTTTACTAAGATGTCCTTTAACTTATGGGTGATGTTGGCTATTTATGTGTTAATGTAAAATAAATGAAAAGTAGTGTTTACATCGAAACTGAAGGCAAACGGGTAATAAGCTGCGTCGCTACTCCTTTTTGAATTGCAAGACTCAATCTTTTAAAAACTGCATTTGCTGATCTTGGAGTCATAACATTACTATGCATGACCTGTTGAACTCGGGTAAGTAAGTCCACAACTTCAAGTGCGAGGAAACCAAAGTGTCAAAAGCAAAATGAATAAATACATGTTGGTTGTCAAGACACGCCTTCTCATGTTTTTACTCACCTTGTATGAAACAGTTTTTAAAGCAGCTTTACCGACTGTGAAACCACTACTCTCTAAACCCACCAGAGGGGAAACCCATGCTAAATCCACGCACGCATGTTTTCCAACTATCAATCCAAACACCAGAATGTCAGCTGGTTAAAGAGATGATCTTCCTTCCAACGAGTCAGTCAGGAAATTCACATGTACTTCTTTCTTAACCATATGTAATAGAGTTGATTTAAGAGCTTGCAAACTCTTATACGGACTAATTAGATAAGCGAAAAATCCTATAGTATAACTTAACTTACACAAACATAACTTTTATTGGTGTGACCACAATATTTCTTGAGTACCGATTCATCGAAATATGGAAATAGACCAACACCTATAACATATGATATGGCATTTCTAAAACAACAAGACTGTGTTGTAATTGACATTGTATATGAGATATGTAGTTCAAATGTATTATGTTTTGACTTCAATAACTTTCTCTTTGTAACAAGTAATTAGAAGGTTTGACCAAGTAAACTTACTCTTAAGGATATGTTAATTTCAACTTGATTCATCATTGATTGTTAATACCTAAGATGGCCTTTTTACTCCTAGAATCATACGTAACCCGTAAAGTTACATAAAAATCAATTTATATTCATCCAAACAATACAAATATAGGCGATAAAAAGAATTTCATACATAGCGCATGTCAACATGTCTCTCAACATGTAAGAATTAAAGAAAAATAAATGGAAAACTTAGAACACCATAGTGTATATGGCAACAAGTAGTGAAAATATTATTGGAATGGTTGTGAATCTTATTGAAGTTGCATCGGATGAACCATTTTCTGTTGAAGGCACGTTGTTTGTTTCACGTCCCGGACCCGATGTAGAAGATGGTGGAGTTTCTGAAGGAGAATCCGTTGGAGAAGCAGCTGCCCAATTTAAAAACATAGAACAATGAATAAGTTTTAAAAATGTTACATTTTTCAGGTCTTGTTTATATATAGGTATTAGGTAAAAATAAACTTTTGACTTTTAAGGGTCAAACATGTCACAATGGACCTTAAAGTTCTTTCAAGATTCATGCTTTTGACGAAATAAAGATGTTGTAAATTAAAATTTTGGAAATTTCTTAATACTAGTGGATCGATTCGATTTATGTTTATATCTAAAGAGTAAAATGAGAAACACTATATAAAAAAGAAAACGAGTCAAAAGTCGTTAATTATGTGTTTTTAGTTCATAAACCTTTCTAAATCATTTTAATAAAAAGTCACATGTTTTTAAAATAACATAATTATTAACCTTTTTCTTGAATACTATTATTTATAATTTAGGTTCAACCCGACCTGTTTGATCCATTTAAAATAATTTGAATTTAATAGCTGCTAAGTAAATGTTTAGATCATTTCCATTGCATTGACTAGTTGGTGGTGTTTGAACATTGCAAGCTTTAGGCAACTCAAGAGCCTGAGTCTGGTTAATATTAATCCCCAAAGATGAGCCACCACCGTTAAGAACTTGACATAGGCACTGCGGTTGAGACTGGACCACGCTAGCCAGTTGGCTACAACACGCTGTCGACGGTGTTGATGTGTGAATATAGTTTAGGCACGGTGACATACTAATCAACACACTCGTACAAACTAACGATTGGGCTGTTACACCGTGGTACATGGCTGCCATTTTGATCACTAGAATCATCAACATTGTGGTTTTTTTATATTGTGCCATTTGGGTTCAAGAAGATGGTTCGAGGTTATTGCTGTGACTTGTGAGTATTGAGGTTTGTGGTTTAATTTATAGGGGAATATATGTGACTGAGTTAACTCAGGTTGGTGGTGTGTTGGTGACCTACATTTTATACTTTTGTGACATTATTAGCTAATGATAATAATATCCACCGAAGATTTGCATATGGCCGGCTTGCAACCGACCCTTTGAAGCCTAGTGTTTGAAATGGTATGTGGTCATTTTCATTGATCCAAGAATATATAGTTTTGAGTGAATTAAATAATTATTATTTGAGGAAATATGGTTGTTAATACGATTATATATAAAACAAATGCATAAAAAAAAAGATATGTGGAGTTTTACTAGAGGTGATGATTCCTAGAATGATGTGCGTTTGAGAGCACTGATCGAGTTTCTCGGTGAAACTGGTGGGGTTCAAGCTACATATAGGATCTAGTTGAATCGCTTTTGTTTAAACTAGTTGGAGTGTTGGACATGTTAAGATGGCTAATGCGCTAGATTATTTGAGCAGATTTCAAAAAGAAAAAAAATATTCTGAAATTTCATTTACTAATTCATTTGCTACATCGAACTCCATAATTTATTTGAAACAAAATTAATATTTTGTTTAATAAAGGATTCATATGTTAAAATTGTATATTCATACAAAATAATAAGGTAATTGCATATTTTGTTTTATATTAGTTACATATATAGTTTTAAAATTAATTATTGTCATCAAGTTTTTGAATTTGGTCTGACCAGTTTGATCATAAAACATTTGGTTTAATCGAATGGTCTGGTTACTAAAACAATGTGAAAGATAGGAAAGCTAAATTTGAATCCACTAATTGCAAAGATGAAACCTCCGTTAGAGCGATTCAAACACTTACCATCGAATCACAACGCCACCACTTAAAAAGGTTATATTTGAATATTTACAACTTACTAAATCGTATTACAAAATTATTGGATGATTATAATAATGTCCTATGTTATAAATATATTGTTTAAAAAAAATAATTTTGGTTCTAATGTTGGTCCAAACAGTTGGTAATTAGTTATTTAACTTATTTTGGTGACCTGCTTAAGCATCCAATTGATTTCTTGTAAATAACTACCGAACTCTATAAACAAATACCTTTTATTTGTTTATTTGGTTGGAAATACACGCGCAAAATAAGCATAAACAAATAAATAGTTAAATATTACAAACTAGGGCCTGTTTGTGTTCGGCCCAATATTGGATCCAAAAACTTCCGAGTTCGGCCCAGGTGAATTTGTTACAGGCTTGGATGTTTGGACACGAATAATTATTAGTTTCTACGAAGATGCTATTATAACAAATTATAATATTTCTTTACTTTTTAACGTGAAAACTATTATTTGGTCACTGTAATAAAGGATTTATCATGTTTAATAAACAAATCGTGTTCGAGTAAAGTTGTTTCAAACCAGGTAGGGCCGGCGGCCCGTTTAATCCAATTGTTACAGCATACCAATTGGATTAACATGTTTTTTACATGATTAATATCTTATTTAACACGTTTATATAAATGGGCTATGTTTGAATTACACAATATTAACTGTGTAAATTGGGATTGATGTTTTTGACACAAATAAAACACGGGTCGTGTTTTGTTAAAGGGTACATTTCTGATTCGCGAGCTATGAGATATGTTTCATAAGTGTTTGGTGATGTTAGTGTTTTTTATTAAATCAAGCTTTAAGCTAAGGGACTCAAGCTGGATGAATAGAAAGCTAAGGGACTGAAGTTGTTTGTGTGTTAATGCTTGGAAACTGAGGGACTTAAAGCGTACAGTATGAGAAAATGAGGATGCAATGTGTTCATTCGTTGTTTCTAGAACTCTTATTTTCATACATTTTAAACCCTAGATGTATATCAAGTTCATTTAAGTTTTTCCCCTGTTTAGATCAATAACTTCATGAGAGTTTGTGAGTGTGAATCCTTGCTGTTTTGTCAAAATTCACATAATGATGTTTTCTTTAGAGTCTCTTTATGCCAATGCCAATATGCCATTATAGGAATTTGTTACTATTGATATGTGTTCTTGGCATATCTTGTCATAGAATATTGTGGATTTGTACAAATTTTGGGTTGGTTGTCTAAGCTTTGATGCATATATATTTACATGTTCGGATTGAACAATGTTACCTAGCAACTCAGTTTGATTGAAACCTGTACCTCATCCTCACTCTTAAATATAATAAAAAAAGTATTTCCCTCGAAAAATAAATGGCCAATTTTTTAAAAAAAAATTAGTAAGACAAAATCCCCATAATGTCCATTCTATGTTAAAGGGTAAAAAAATTGTCCATTAGAATGAGTTCCCAAATTGTCCACTTTCGCCGCGACGGTTTTAACGGGCGGACGAAGGTTTTAACAAGCCTATACCATATCACCACGTGCCGTATTTACTTGGCTTTTGGGATTTTAAATGGCACGACGACGTTTTCCGGTGTTGTGTGATCCTGGCGGTGACACCGGACTGCAACAATGTCCCCGTCCCACCGCTCGTTTAACTTGGCTCTTACGTTTGAAAATTAAAATGATCGAGTTTGTTGGTTTTGAAATGTGATGGTGAATGCAAAGAACTAAAGAGGTCACTGAAAAACATGTTGTTGTAAACAAAAAGGTTGTTCTCTATACGCTGACAACGACCAAATTAAAACAAAGACAACAAAGTGTGAAAAACATGGGTCAAGATTGGAGAAGCTATAAAACAAAAGGGTTTACTCGTTGTCATTCACAAAAAAATAGGATGATGTATCTATAAAGGGACACCACAAAATACATATACATATACTCCATTGCAAGCATGAGTCAACTATTGGACTGTTGGTGAGTTGACGGGTTTCGGTTGACTTTTTACATTTGAATACGATTATACAACCCATATTTTTGTTATGTAAAAAATTGTCAATCTTAGTACATATACACTTAAAATTTGTGACAAGAACACAATCCGTTTAACACATTAATACATTATATATATAGATAGATATAAAAGAGGAAGTTGGCACCACAGATTTTTTTAAGTCCGTATTATTGGTATACGTGATATGTTTGTGGGATCAAAACAAGATCCATGTGAGTATGTGGTGTAGTGGCTTTCGTGGTTTTGTTTAATTTTTATGTATGTTATTTCACTTCTTGTGCATAAGTTCGAATCATGAATCCGACGGGTCAACGTATTGATTTGATGCTTCTTATTATTTGTTTTTTTACTAACACTTGGGACTGACAAGCTCGTGTTTTATCAACGCGGACCAAATCGACGTCGTCTTAAATATTTTATTTTTTATATACTAATTTGACAGATTTATTTTTTTAGGTTTTAACGCTTGCGTTTTACGAACACTGTTTATACCATAAACGAACGTAACTGATGCTGGCCGAATTTGAGTCGAACTGCCGTCATAACTCTCGGTTTTTACCCCAGGATTTACCAACGCTAGAGTTTTACCAACGTCTAGATTTTACCGATCAAATATATATTTTAAATATTTTAATATTTTATTTGTAATCAACCAAACCTACATTAATGCACCACTTTAAAACGAAATGTACATAAATTTAAAGCTTGATGACATGCAATGGATCGAATAAATTAAAGTTGTTTTATATATTTTAATTTTTTATATTTAATCAACCAAACGTCCAAACCTCACCATTGTAACACAACATGTACATAAATTTAAAGCTTAATCGACATGGAAATTAGGGGTGAGCACGGTTCGGTTTGGTTATTGGGTGAAACCCAAACCTAAACCTAAGCTATCGGTTATTTTAGAATATCAACCAATCGGTTTTTGGTTATTCGATTATTCGGTTATTCGTTTTTCAGTTATTTTCGGTTTCGGTTTAGGTTATTTTCGGTTTTTTTATTGTGAGTAGACATTAAAAAAAAAAAAGAATTCAAAAAAAATAGAGTACCTAATACATATTGAATTCAAAATACAAAAATAAGCATGTGTTATGTGGAACCAAACAAATACAAAGTTGTTTGAGTAGTAGAGTTTAAAATTCAACAATATTGTTAATAAAAAAACTATAGGTTTCCCGAATCTTCATTCATTGTCTTATTCATCTTCAAAGTTTAGATTCATTCTTGATCATCTTCATAATCTTCATCACCATCAATGGTAGATTCTTTTGGTGTTTTGTTTCTGGTCATAACATCTAAAAAAAACACGTAGAAAACATATGTTCGATTAATCGGTTCGGTTCGGTTTTTTCGGTTTTGTTAAAATGGATAACCTAACCTAAACCCAAAAATCGGTTTTTCGAAAAACTAAAAAGTTAACCGTCGGTTAATGCTTCGTTTCGTTTTTTTCAGTTCGGTTTTTTCGGTTATTCAGTTTCGGTTCGGTTAATTCGGTTTTATGCTCACCCCTAATGGAAATGGCTTCTGCAACTACACGTGAATTGATTGTAGTGGTCCTAGTGGCATTTTTGAAACAAAATAATGACCATAAAATAATATTTTCGAGTATGGAGGCCTGATATTTAATACTTTAAAGCTTAATAAATAATAATAGATATGCAATTGGCTTGTATATAGAAAAAGTCTTTTTAGGTGGCGGACTGTTGTTACATTTATACATATACTTAATTCCTGGCTTCTTCCCAAGGACCTAATCAACATTGTTTTAGTCTTCGCTCGTCAACGGTTTTGCTTGCCTATAAATATCACTAACAAATTAATAACTCACTCACTTACACAACACAAGATTCCACAAATAACACACATCTATATATTAATATATGGCACCCTTATCCGCCGATGCAATCACACACTTCACCCAGGGGCGGATCTACAGTGTTAATGGGTGGTTCCCCGGAACCACCCGAGTTTCGAAATAATAGTGAATTTATATATAGAAAATATTAAAGGAACCACTTTATAAATTAGAAAGGAACCACTTAATTTATAATCAAAGCCTTGGTCCAGCCGGTAAACAGGTGGTTTTGAAACCTGGAGGTCACAGGTTCAATTCTGGTTTCCAGCTTAAATTTTTGGACTTTTTTTTACTAACTCAAACCTTATAATAATTAGGCTTTTATAATAAAAATACAAAAACACCACAAAACAACAGCGCCTCCCTCCCTGACCCTCTTCAAACCTACTAGCCGTCCCCATTCAGCCGTTCTCCGACCACCGCGGCACCGCCGCCACTTTTCCAGCCGATCAATACACTCATCATGCCTTCTACTCTTCCTCGAAGCTCGATTGCTCGAATCCTCCCACTTTGAAGGTAAGTTTACATTCATTGTTAAATGTTAATTGTTCTTGATTGTTAACTACTTAATTGCTAAGTTATTTATTAAATTTAGTTTTAGTTTGTTAGATTGTTGGTTTTAATTTGTTAGTTTTTGTTAGTTTCTTAGTTTTTAGTTTGTTAACAAGTTTCTTTACCCGCGCACGCAACACGCAGGGGGTCATAGGTGTTAGATAGTGCAATGGTAATCTAGTCATACCATGAGCTCTTTTACCCGTACCACAAGTTGTAGATAACGCAATGGAAGTATTAGAAAAAAAATATACTTATGTTGAAAAGCCTAGTAACATTAGGACATACAGTTTGGTAGAAGTTGACAATCATCATCAAGCCTTGAACCTGCAACCACTCTCTTCCCTTACTTTTACAATATCCATATAATACATCATCATCAAAGTTCCAAGTAGTATGTAAACATTATGTTGAGATATTTTAAAAACGTGTCAGATTGAAAAGTTATGTTGATGGAATAGACTAATTCAACAACAAAGGGAGAAATAATGTTATTAATCAAATATATAAATTCAGTGTCATAGTGTATGAAATCATTTCAAATTATCCACGGATTTCAATTAAATTTAGCCCACTAAAAGTATAATGAGATGACATAGATGAACTTTAATGACGGTGTCCCTTTTATTATTTTATCGTATTTTTATTACGTAATGAACTTTGCCCGATCCATCGAACCGACCCGAATCTCAAACCGACCCGGATTTTTTTATACTCGACTCTATTAAATTGAAGAATCTAAAAGTTGTGCACCACCTAAAAAAAATTCCTGGATCCGCCACTGACTTCACCCATCCTGCTCACAAACTCAATTATCTCACCACCAATACGAGCTTCCTTTGCGATGGCTGCCAGGTCCCTGGAACCGGCCGACGCTTCATTTGCACCATATGCAGTTTCGACTTGCACGAATACTGCGCCAAGTGTCCTAACAGACTCACCTCCACCAGCATTCACTTGCACCCTATGAGTCTTTTGGTTCACAAATCCGACACAAACCAAGCACAATCTTGTCAAAACTGTCGTAACCCTGTTAAAGGTCTTGCCTATCATTGCAAGGATTGCAACTTTTGGGTTCACCCCCTATGTGTTTCGACTAATAATAATAATAATAAGGATCACACGGTCCCTAACCCTTCTTCAGGCTCGGTTCAAGCTGGTCAAGGAATAGGTGAGCAGGTTGGAGTAGGATTGGCGACTAACTATATTTATGATAAGCTTAAAGGAGAACAAGATGAGAATCCCTCAACGGGTTCGAATGCACATGTTTCTAGTGAAGACACTGCAGCTGATCCAGGAGAGGTTCCGTCAGCTAGTGCGGATGCTGGCGTTGTGGAGGATGATGGAGGGTTCTTTAGTGCCATCAAGAGTGGCTTTAAATCTATGTTCGAAAGTGTTTCTGACTCGTAAGGGTCGTACATGGTTTATTGGTTTTGTGTTTTTCTTTAAGGTTTATAATATATTGTATAACTAGTTTCAAACAAATTGGCGACTAGTAATCAAGGTGCATTGGTGCAAGTGTGTTAATTGAAGAAAATAAGGTTTAAAGTCTAAGCTGTAAGGCTGAGGGGTGTGGGGGGCTCTAATGGGGGCGCGAGTGGGGGATCCAGCCAATAATATTATGACGTGTGGCAGAGAGAGAAACTGGATAAGGGGGGTGTTGGAGCCCCCGTTGGAGCCCCTGGCCCTGGTGTGGAGGGGCTCCAGCAGGGGCTCCAGCGGATTTTTTTTTATTTTTTTATAAATATATTCAAAAAGCATATTATTAAAAAAACTCATAAATTATTAAAAAAAACACACATTAATGAAAAAACACATTAATATCTAAAAATAAAATAAAAATAAAAGTACTAAAAAAACATTATTCTTATTCTTTGACTTGGTCTTCTTCGATCAACCTCTTTCGGATACGTTCCTTTTGCTTTTCCATTAGCATTTGATCGACCGGATTTAGGTTACTGAAGTATCTAGTAAGGAAGTCCAAATCTCTCATTCGACTTTTTTCCTTTTTGTCATTAGAGACCACCTCCATGGTTTTATGTTGGATGGTTAAGAGACGGTTGTATGTTGGATGGTTGAAAGCCGGATGATTGTTGCGGCTCCGAATAAAACATCGGTTGGTGCGGTGACGACCATAAATCGTCGTCAATATAATCTGAATCTAGGTTTGGGTACCAATTTCCAGCCATTTTTTTAAAAAAAAGTTTGGAAGATGGGTTGATTTTGGGTTTTTTTTTTTGAAGTTGTGGTAATTGTTTTATGTGAAATGGGTTATATATAGGAAGAAAAAACTTTTTTTTTATTAAATAAGAGCCCAACGGCTCATTTTAAATGTCCAACGGCTAGATCACACTTTCCCATGTCTCTTTACGCCCATCCTCACCCGCTAACAGGCTTGCGCCTGCTTTGTTTTTCGTGCTCGCGCCCCGATAGCGCCCCTCTCGCGCCCCGATGGTGTGGTGCTAGCGCCTGGGGGCGCGAGCGGAGGGGCTCTAGCGCCCCCGTTGAAGCCCCACACCCCTCAGCCTAACTGTATTAATTATTAAAGTTGTTTGTTGTGATTACTTAATTATTAATGTTGTTTGTTGTGATTACTTAATTATAAATAACTTTATTTGTAACTATACAATTAGACAAGAATATGAAAAAAAACTAAGTTAAAATCTTCTATGTTTGTAAGTACGATAACTAGGTTTCCATATGTATTTACACAAGATTACACTAATATTAATTGGGTTAGTTGTAAAAATGAGTTAAACCGGTCATAAATGTGTTGTCAGATCGAACGGGTTAACTAAACGGTTTTCATCAAATGTTTCGGTTGGAATTTGTCACCCCAAATTTAACGGTGGCCTCAACTTATTTTAGTTACTCTTATAAATGAAAAAGTTTAGATAACTTGCTATGATAAAAGTAGTAATTAATTTCTTCTAGTGGATTTATTTATAATATTAAGAAAAGTCTTTCATCCCACGTTGACCATGAAGAAATTGCTGTCAAAAAAGATATATGTATTAACTATTATATACTCCTACAGTACTACCTCATAGATTGTGACATTGTGTATTTGAAAGCAAAAAACATGATGTCAAACAAAAACAAAGAGACGAGTAAGTGTTCAAGTCCTATAGCTCTCAGAAGATCGTGAAGAAACCCTAGCTAGCTTTAACAACTTTACCCTTCTAGCGATTTCAAGATCCGAACTAGATCTAATCACACTTTATAGGAGTTGTATCAGACTACTCTCATTCATGATCTATGATTGCAATCCTAACAATTAAGAAAAAAAAAAGAAAAAATTGCATTAAAGGGGCAAACCGATCGATCCACCAATTGGGATTGCAATCCCTTCTTTTTCTCAATAATGGCCACGTGTCAGCATGTAATTGGATGTGCTTTTATTTTATTTTTTCTTTTTAATTCATAACAATTATTTATATATATTTTTTGGTTTTTGTTTTATAACTTATTATATTTGACTTTTAAAAAAAAACTAAAAACACAGTCTTATTTAGTTTTTTTTTGTGAGCATTCCTGTATAAATTTCGTTAAAAATGGAATTTGTTTAAAAAATCGTATTTTTTATATAAAATTTTAGTTTTAACCATTATTGAATTATTTAAAGTTTTTTATATTTAAAAAAAATATAATTACTTAATTATATTTATATAGTTAATCAAAACTAATTATAAATTGAATTTATTTAATAAAAAAAGGATGAGATTGGGTTGTTAATGGGAGTAAAAGATTGGAGTGGGTTAAATTTTGTAGATTGAAGAGAGAGAAATTAATTTTATAATTGAGATTGAGATTGTGAGATTGTTGATGGAGATAGTCTCATAAATGATCCCATGCCTTAAGGGTCTGTTCTTGAGTTTTTTTAAAGTATGAAAAAAAAAGGAAAACTAAGGATAATTAAAAAATGGGTGTTCTTGAATTTTTTTTAGGGTGAAAAGGAAAGGAATAGGAGGAGTTAGGATGGATTAAATTGATGTTTTTTCCAAATAAATTATCCTCCCAAAAATGAGATAATTACTAAGGATAAGTTTTTTCCCAATAAGTTATTCTTTCCTTTATTTAAATTTCCTTTCAACTCAAGAACACACATATTAAAAAAAATTTCTTTCCCTTCCCTTCCATCTCCTTTCATTTTCTTTCCTTGGTTAAAAAACTCAAGAACAAGGCGTAAATCACATTCATGCCTAACACGAACAGGAAAACAATACGTACTCGTTTGTTTTTATAATTTTTTTTTTATTTGGAAACTAATAAGAAAAATATTATTATTTGAAAATATGATCCTTCCAGATACTTGTTGAAAAAACCATACGTACGTTTTCAACGTTCACCGTTTTTCGTGTGACAATATGACTTGGGTCTTTATTTTTTTTCTTCTCTTGGGGATTGTTCATCATTCATGAACTAAGAATATATTTTCAACACTCAAAAGATAATGTTTGATTTTGTCACATGATAAAATATTTAAAGTTAATATTATCTAAATTGACGATTTGGCATTCATATAAGTATAAAAAAGTATTTGTATGCCAGTAAAGATAGGTGGGATTTTTATTAGTAATTCGTGTTAATCTTTTTTTTTAAGAGTCAATTCAAAAAGCAATCCTATGGCGCATGCTTCTTATAGAGTTACAGATAATATTGCGTTAGTAGAATGGTAGTGGATAGCAAATAGAGATTGAAAAATCAATTTCTAGGTAGGGCATGCAATTAATAAAAAAAATGCTGCTATTATTAGATTATAGAGAGAAACGAATATCTATATTGATCATGTTTACATTATATAGTTATAAGAATATGAAGTTCAAATTTTATCATCAATGGTAGTTAACAGATAGTCAAAGCAATTGAGGGGTTTGATGAGTTGTTTTATTACACCCCCCCCCCCCCCCCTCAATCGTATTACTATTCATCATACATTTTAACAACATACTTCAGGATAACATTAATCTCATCTTCTTTACTAGGTTAAATTTTTAATTGTTAAAAACAATGGTTAAATGGTGTTTGGGTTTAATTGTTTAAAATAGTCGTGAGATATTATATATATATTACAATTAGCAACTATCTTATGCAATAGGGTTATGTACATTATACTTCATTGATGTTTTGTCCGTTAGGGTCTTGTACATTGTATGAATATGTACAACTATTTATGTTCTTTTATCTTTCTAATAATCCTTTGTGTTTTTGTTTTTTTAAACATTTTGATTTATTTTATTTCTTTTTTAACTAATTTATTAATTAATCTACTCAATTAACCAAACACGTTATATAAATTGGATTTTATCTTTTATTTGGTAGCCGTCACAACATGCGCTTTAGTAGTGCAAGTTTGTATGGTAATGAACAATGTAAACGAACACATTCTTATACCATTTTGGTTATAGTACGACTGTATATTTGGATTTCCCCTTGGTTAACTTGAGTTGTCAAAACATAAAAATTTTATGCCTGCCGCAACATGCGGGGTTCTATATTGCTAGTTTAAATTAAATGGTTAATGAAAATGGGCTATTTGTTTGATTATGTAAAACAAGCTTATGTTTTATATTTTTTAATTAGTTTATAATTTGTGTTGATCAGTTCTTTATGTAAGTAATAAATAACATGAATAAAAAATAAACCTATGAACCTGTTACAACATGAAGAGTAGTACCCGCAACAGAGAAGGATGTAGACGACATGGTTGTCGGTTTGGTTGAGTTCCCCTTTAAGGTGTATAGTTAATGATGGTGTTAGGGTTCTTGAGAGGAACCCGGTTTTAGAAGAGATGAGGCACACAAATTGTTATATGTGTATGATTAAGTTATGATGTTAACAGTTATCTCTCTTTATATACACCCAAGGGGAAACCCTTTATTAGTTAATTATAGGTAATATGGTCCATCAACAATTACCAAACTAATATATAATAAGGTATAATTAAAATATTTTGATCTATTATAATATAAATGATTATAATGGCCATATATAAATATATATTATTATATATTATTCTTACATTCTCCCACTTGGCCGAGTAATCATTTATTATGAGTATTAGATAAGACTGATCAGGAGTTAACACTCATCTTAGCTTTAAACTTAAACTGGAGCAGAGAAATACAGTCATTGAATTGAACATCAGCTCAAGACCCCCATTAATCATACTGCAGTCCTTATTTAAAACCTAAGTAATTATGATCAAAATTTTGAAGTAAGCCCTTCAGAACGTTTGATTTGTATATTAATTCGTCTATATGTCATTATGCATGCAGAACATATTAAGAGACGTACAAAATCAAAACTGACGAGGAAAAATTATAATTAGTCATTCATAGTACGATATGCAATTATATATGGTCATTAGTAATTTCGTCTTAATTATTAAGCGCTTTCATAAGACTTATGGGTGAGAATTTTAGTTATCGGATCCTTAAGCATACCATGAATGCATTCGATACGAAAATTTAGATTCCTCAATTCGTTCATAAAAGAATAATTAGTTTCATATCGAAATTTAATGCAGCACCTCTCGAACTGTTACTGTTTGAGAAAACATAGTAGCTGACTTTATCACAATAAGTCTTTAATATATAATTTATATGGAGTTAATAAACTTATGAGTCCACTGATAAATTTTCAATAACATTTATTGACAACAACATTGCAATTAATCAACATATTATGTCGTTATGACTTGGGTCGTTGTCATCAGTTCATTATGACTCCTCCATGAGATAGATTTGTCTACTGACATAAAAATATATCCCGAAAATTACATGTTCTTATCTCTGAATATGACAAAGTTTAGAGTAATCTACCGGTTTGAATTCTCACTTCTTCTATTAAATTAAGTCTTTCGTTTATTTTAAAGATATCTTAGTACTCTTTTAGATGCTTCACATTAATCTAGACATATCTAGTGTGTTGCAATTTTGAGTAATATCTAAACGAGTATAGACTTGAACTTATATAAGGCTTCTACTTAATGAAGCATAAGGAAATAATCTATGTGTTCCTATTATCTTCTAAAGTAGAGCAATATTATTTGTTACATGTATAAGTAATAACTCTAAGATCTATAATATCAAAGTGTGTGAATAATACTTTGACTTATGTAACATATACTTGTCAAAAGAATGTCGTCTATATAAGGACAAGTTTGTTTTTAGTTGCTCCCACTCATCTTGAGGTAGGTACATTAATCCACTTAATTTTTGATGAAAATAATTGTATAAAGATTTCATCAAACTTTGATGTTTGCATTAACCCATGTATGAATTTTATTGACTTATAAACTAAATGTTCTTTGACCTTCAGTTTATAACTTTTAGGTTGTTTTATGAACAAATAAGTATGTAAGCCGATTGTTAGGGAAAGTTGTTTTAATGTTCATCTAATGTAGCTCTTAACTATTATAAGCTACTAGAACAATAATGATCCTTAAAGAAATCTTTTGTAATATAGGTAAGAAGATTCTTTGATAATTAGTTTATTCTTGAATATAACATTTAACAATCAATCGTGCTTCTTACTGTCTTAACGTTTCGTATTGGAATTTAGTTTAGTTATGAACACTCTTAGGTGATTCAACCAAATCTCAAAACGTTAGCCTGACTTATGGAGTCAATTATTATTGATGATAATGGTTTAAATATAAGGGGTAGGATCATTAAACTTTCCAATATCCATTTCAACTTTAGTTAGGGAGGTTATATAATCATCAATGTTAGTAGGTTTTAAAACCTAGATGGCCTCCTGAGTTGATTATTGGGTAATTTTAAAAGTCTCGGTTTTATGAATTAGCTCTTGGTTAGGTTGCTATCAGTTTTAGGATTCTAAGTATATAAGAGTTGGTGCAGTATTGTGTACAAGAGGTGTAATTGGAGTTTAAATATGGAGTTAAATTTAATGACTCCCCCCCCCCCTCTTGTATTTCTTACAAGTCATTATAAAGACTTTTACTTTTCTCACTGACCTTAGAAGCCTTTGGGAAAATTTGCATGCTTAGGGTTAATATTTAAAGACCAATAGATTCTAAAAAAAAAGAGTTAATGATGTAACTCGTCATAGTTTCTCTTGTGAGGATTATTTCAGTAAGAAATCGGAGTATGCCCACATTTAAGAAACACCGAAACTTTTTAAGAGTTGTAGTAAATTCTACATAGATAAGTTTTGATGAAATAGTGTTGTGATGAAGCAGTGTCTTGTACAAGAGGTGTAATTAAGATAATATCAAGTTTTCACTCCTCCACCTCTTGCAAATCTTGTAAGTTATGATTGAGACACTTAAGGCTCCCACTAATATTCGATATCTCTAGGAAAAACTACATGAGAAGTTTCAATGATGTACGTGATGTGGGAATTTGTCATACATAAGTTAGACTTAATTTGATTTCCTTTATGTGTCATAAGAAACTTAGGGACATATTTAGAAGAAATCATATTAATTATATATGAATGGATCTCTTTAAGACCATGAATGATAGAAGACAGACTAGATACAAGTAAATAGCTTTTTAAATGATAAAATAATTATGTCTGAATATTCTGTATGAATAAGTTCCACTAATGTAAGTGAAATATAACTTCTGGTGGACCCATACTTATATTTTAAGCCAAACAATGTTTAGGGCATCTATCACATGATTTAAAATCACTAAGAATGAGATTATATGAAAAATCACCCTCATTAACCATGTCATGATTTCTCATGAAATTTGGTTTTAATGGATGAATTTTATAAGTCTCATTCGTCTTTTGTTACATTTTTATTTGTATGATAACAAAAGTTGTGAAAATATATAGTATCATCTAGTTGTATTTTATAAATGTTTCAATCCAAATATTGATAACAAATCATATGAGAGTTTAAGGTAATTGTGACTTTATGTTGGCTATGCAAACCTTATAGCTGTCATAATGTAGCTTAAGTATTGATACTAAATTCTGATTAATCTCCAGAATATTTAATGTATCATAAAGCGTAATTTGAAGACAGTTTATCATGGTTTTAATAACCTTAATATTTAAATTTGTCACTAACCCTCATGTTAGTTATTTGTTGATTTTTGGGTAAACATATATAACTAGACTCAACCAATCATGTGTTAATGAGAATATTAGGTTAGCGGACTTAAATATCATTAATATATAACTATCAATTTTAGCCAGTTGTTCTTTTGAATTATGGATAATCTTGTAATGCCTATGCCTAATCTAATGGTATATTTTTGCAATGAAACTTCTCCTTAGAGAACTTAAAGCTGGAAGTAATACTTGTATTTTGTCTATGAACCTTAGAATAATCCTCTTTTAGGTTTTAGTGGCAGTGAGTTAAATAACATCTTATTTTCCAGTACCGGATGCTTCCTTTCTTGTACATATGTTGCTAATCAACACACTCATTTTCCTTTGGTACTTATGAGTATTATAGTTGATTTTTAAGGAACCAAATTGTACTATTAAAAATTTGAGTATGCAATGTACTAGAATATTGTACTTAATATCATGTGTGAGCCCTTAATTTTATGGGTCATGATTGTACATTATGATATATTCAATAATAGCATCCAACCTTATAGTTAGAATTTTTAAGGAGTGCATGAATTTTGAGAGTTATTTTGATTAGTCTTAGAAAAAACTAAATCTATAATAACTCTAGTGATAGCATTTATTTTTTTATATGTTCTAGACATTATGATTGACTCATTCCATTTGTTAGGCTCTACATTTCAATGGAATAATTGTTATTAGAAAGAGCAGTAGGATAGTCATATCATGTCTTAATGGATAATTAAAATTGAGAAGAGCTAAATGTTATTAAAACTCTTTATGAGACAAAATTTAATTGTGTTTTGAGATTAGAGTGAATGATTTGGATGAGATACCTACTTATAGAATAAAATTATAGTGAGTAATGTTATGGGATATTAAGATAATACATATTAAAATTTATGATCATTAGATTAATTAAGGATCATTAATGTGAGGATCATTATATTTTATTGAAGATGTGATATGTCTATTATTAACATCAAACTAATAGACTATAATTAAAAGTTCTACTTAAACAAAAAATAAATCACTTTTGGGCAGAATTAAATTTTATTTAAGTATGTGTGCAAAATAATTGTAACACATCACCTTTGGGCAGAAGTGAGACAATTATTTTAATTATGCACATGCTAGTTTTGCTGAATAAAAATGTAACACACCACCTTTGGGCAGAAGTGAGACATTTATATTATGTTAGGCAAAAACTAACAAAAGCTTTTAGTTAGACTTGAATGATATGGTAAATGTAACTCATCACCTTCGCGCAAAAGTGATACATCAAAAGTTCATTCAAGTTAAGCCTTTATGTTTTGTAAAATTTTATAATATTTAAGTATCTACAAAACATTTTAATGAGTTTATAGTAAACAGTTTACGAGAATTAGTTATTGGGAAAATATGAGTTATCGGGAATTGATTGGGTGTTCGGAAACAATAAGTTTATAGTTTCCGGAATATAATCCCGTAAAATTATATGATTTTTAGTTCTCGCGAACAATTATAATCTATAAACCTTGTTTATGAACCGTAATCCGTGAACAATAATAACCCAAACGTCTTACTGTTTCAAATCTAATATCAACTATGACTTTTGAAACTATGTTAAGTTCATTCGGCGTTAATAAGGAACATTATATATCTAATTATACCATTATATTCATATAATTAAATGTTTCGTATATTTACCTTAGTGTGAACATATTATTCTTAATATATTAATGGTGGTCAAAATATACTATATATATGTGTGTTTAATAAATGAGATAGTAACAATACAATAGATGGAGTATGATCACCCGTGTATTATTCACTAAACTATTTTAAGATTTGGTCTAAATTCTAAGGGGTTGACTTTATTATTTCCAAGATTTAGTTATTTTCGAATACAAATCTTTTATTAATTATTCAAATTTCGAAATATCTTGGAGATAAAGTTTAGTCAATAATTTAAGAAAAACATTTTATAATCTGAATTCCAAACCAAAATATGTTTATTTTTTCAAAGATCTTGATGAATACCAAGAACATCATCAACAATAACTTAACCTTAGTATTCTGAAATCAAAACTTTAGTCATGTTTTGTTTTGTTTTTTTAAGAGATTTTTAAAAAAACGTTATGGTTATTATATGGATTTTAACGAGTTTAATGATTTTAAACAGTTTATAAAAGAACAATAAAAACCTAATATTATTAGAGTTTATCAAGTTTTAGTTCATGCATTCCGATTTAGATCCTGATTTATGGAAACATAAAGAACTGATTAATCAACATCACTCTGATGCCACATGTTGATCAGTTCTTTATGTAAGTAATAAATAACATGAATAAAAAATAAACCTATGAACCTGTTACAGCATGAAGAGTAGTAACCGCAACAGAGAAGGATGTAGACGACATGGTTGTCATCTTGGTCGAGTTCCCCTTTAGGGTGTATAGTTAAGGATGGTGTTAGGGTTCTTGAGAGGAACCCGGTTTTAGGAGAGAAGAGGGACACAAATTGTTATACGTGTATGATTAAGTTATGATGTTAACATTTCTCTCTCTTTATATACACCCAAGGGAAACCCTTTATTAGTTAATTATAGGTAATATGGTCCATCAACAATTACCAAACTAATATATAATAAGGTATAATTAAAATATTTTGATCTATTATAATATAAATGATTATAATGGTCATATATAAATATATATTATTATATATTATTCTTACAATTTGTTTATATAATATATTTGCATAACTTTAAAACTAAGTATTTTTTTTCTTCAGAGTTGGTGTCCATATTTCATAGGTCAATTTCAAAATTTATTATTAGTCGGTATCCAAATTTATTAGAGGCCGCCCAAGATTCAATCGCTTATATACTGAAACAAAAACTTGAAGATACGGTTCCCATCATTAAAACCTGGATATGTCCCGGTACAACTAATAATTATAAAAATGAAACGGTTTTCACCACTCATAATGGGCGTTTGGATGAGTTTTGGCCCAAAAAGCCGGGAAACACCGTCCCCATTGCGTTTTGGGGCGTTTTCTGCTTTAGAGCATCTCCAAGCGTTGTGTTCAAAACGCTACATGAAAAGAAAAGTAGGGTCAAAGAGAGAAATCAACCAATGGAAAGGGAGGTGGGGATGTTTTGGAAATTTTCCACTATGCATGGTCTAATGAAGTATAAGAGCATTCTCATCCAATGCCCTATATTATGAGAGGGGTGCTTTTATAATTTAGAGAGTGATTTAAGGTGTTGTGAGTGAATAATTTTTATATTTTAGAAAATATAGTGATTTTTCTGTATATTTGAAAAGCTACTATTCACCCATATAATTTTTTAATATATTTTAAAAGTGATTGTGAGTGAATGAGAGGAAAATGGTAATGATATATAAAGATACAAAAAAAAGTATTATTTAATTGAAAAAAAAAAGAGAAAATGTTTTGTGTTTTAGTGTAATTTTGAATTTAGGGATATGAGGTTGTATGAGAATGCTCAAAGTAAGATTAGATTTCATTAAAAGTTAAAATTATTTTTAAAATTTTTGTTTTACTTTCCTTAGTATGTTAATTATTTAAATAATTAACAAAACCATTAAATTTTACTTACTAATAACATATGAATTAATAGTTTAGAAAAATATCATGTTGTGTTTCGGCCTCCCTTACATAATATAAATATAATAGTGATGTAGATTATAAATTAAATAAAAAGAAAACTTTTGGTTGGATAAGTACAAATTACAAGTCACGTACAAGACGAGAAGAAATTTGGAAATTAACAAGTCTTCGCACATGTTAAAACTTTATTCAACATTCTAAATAGTTGTTTGTGAAAATGACTTCGTCGATATCTAGAACCTTCAGGACGCATGCATTCTAGACAGTAAGATAGTTATGCATGAAGTTATAATAAACAAAGAAAATATGCTCACTACAAAGAGTAATAAAAGGTTTATTTGATAGTAGTAATATTTATTGTTAAAAAAACAAAAACGAGTTTACATGTGTAGCTGTAAACCCTAAAAGTCTATCCATCTCACGACCCAAAGTATATGAGAATACACGGTTTCCGTCTTCCCTGCATCCGTACATGATAATGAGGATGATATTCTACAAAACGACTCTATCTCATCTCTCCTCCGCATTATAACTCCCTCCTTAAATGCATCTTCAATTAAACTTTTGAAGTAACAAATTTTTTTTAATTGTTTTTATTATATATTTAAGAATGATTTTACTAAAAAAATGGAAGATATGGTATATGTGAAATTATGGATAACGAGTAGTTAAATATTTATGAAAATAATAAAAAAAATGAGCTTGGTAGTGTTTTATACTTTTATATGTAACTGTTTTTATATTTATTAAAGGATAAGAAATAACCATTCTGTGTACTTCAAATTAAAATGTGCTTTCTCTTACCCTCCATTTCATAGTGGTTAGTATATATTTTGATATGCGTTGTTAGTAACATGGTTGTCCATTGATAATGAAAAAACCTTTAAAACAACAAGAGCATGAGGTCTAAGGTTTAAGTCCCATATATGATAGAAACTCGCAGTTCAATTTTTTCCCCTACTCAACTCTGCTTATTAGATGTCAAAATAAGTTGATTTGAATTGTCTTGATTAAAATCCCTATGAGATGAGAATTTTGGGTTATCACAACAACCAAAAGATGAAACAAAGACAATATAACTTGAAAGATGTTGTAACCATGTAGTCATATTTAAGAAAATCGGTAAGGAATAATATTTTGATTTGATAATTGGTTAGAATATTGTGTGAAAACGAAGTATTTTGCAAAAGACTAGACCACGTGTTATGGAGGGATTTAATGACGTTCCCACCCTTCATTTGAAGGATTTTCATTGGCCTTGAAGATGACACAATCATATGCACTCTCGCACATGCCAACCCACTCACGACTCTGCCGTTGGTGCCCCCTCGTAACGGTGTTTAACCTCCTTTGTCGCTGTCATCTGCTTGCGTGGCTGTTGGTGGCGCTGCACTTGGGCAACCATAACATAGCCTTATGATGGGAACCAAATTGTATGGGAGTGATGGATTTGTGACACTAGGCTTAACTAGTTAAAATATTACAAGGATGAAGGATACTCTCTAGTTATGTTGATGAATTTAATAGTTTTCATAATAAAAAACCTAAAAAATATTATGAAGAAAGAAAAATATGCATTACAATTGTGTGGTAACGATGAGAAATAAACATCTCTTTCCAAAGAAAATTTATTTGAATTTGGGTTTAGTCATTAGTTAAAAGAGGATGCATGTTAATTTACTAAAAATGTGAAATGAATTACATAACTGATTGCTACTTGCTTTGAAGAATATTTCATTATTTAAGAAATCGACATTGACATATTGGAGTGTTAGTATGGAAGTGTACTTAATGGAAAAAACTACCATGTGTGCAAGACACGTTGATTTTGACATATTGCAATAGTAGTATACAATTAGACTTAACGAAAAAACCGCCCTCGTGTATAAGGCACATGATCACACTTACTAAAAGAAACTAACCTTAACGAAAATGATGAAACATACAATCTTTCTAAAACATAAAGGACATCATTTGTAAATACTTTAGTAAAGTAAAACACATAAAATTTGATCAAAAGAAGAAATCACATTTATCTAAAAGAACAAATCATTATTGCTTTTTTTGTGATATGTTGCTGATTGTTATTTAATATTGTTTAATTCTTCTTTTAATAATTTAGGGTTGTTACTACCAAGCCCTTTCTAAAATATTGTGTTGTTTGACAACTTTTAAAATAATAATAATAAAAATAATAATAATGCTATATACATTTTTAAGGTTAATAAAATTCACATGATAGTAAAATAGATGGCTTTGAAATGTTACAATTTAAATCGTATTGAATTATAAATAATAAATTTATTTTAAAATTATAAAATAGTTTATTAAAGATTTACAACTAATAAATACTATTTAATTTATAATAAAATATTAAAAATAGGTTTAATGATGAAAAATTTATAGATGATTGATGTATTACACTTTTACATAATTAACATTTTTTATATTTATTTATAATCAAACTATTTACACTAAGTTCTTTTTAAACTTTGTAATATAAAAATATATTTTTTAAATTTAAAAATATATATTATACAAATTCATGTTAAAAAGTTAAAACTAAAATTGAAACTTAAGCAAACATAAGCAATGAAAACAACATTATATAAACTATAGAACTAAATAACTTTGTTGTGTTTGATCAACTTCCCTATAATACCATGTCCCTCCATTCTCTCCTTCGACTTTGCGTGATGAGAAATTGAGAATGATCCTAACCACGCACGCCTTTCTCTTCCATTAGTTGAGGTGGTAAAAAATTTTCGGTTTAGGCTTGTTTATTATTAAAATATTTTAAAATGTATGAAGAAATAATGATGGTTATAATATAGGTTGAGTGATGGAGAATATTGTTGAAGGAGAATGGCGGTGAGTCGTGAGATGACGCTGATGTGACGCATAATGAAGCATGACGAATGGTATTAGAGCATTCTCATCATATCTCCCAAAATTATGTGAGAGAAGTTTGCAAATTATATGGTGATGTTGTGAGTGTAAATTATAGAGGTGGGAAGAGAAACGTTAGTAAATTTTTGTAAATTTAGGGAACCAAAGTTTGACCCTATGTATTTTTTTATATTTGTCGAATTGGTTGTGAGTAGAGCAGATGGAAAACTGTAATGATAAAAGTATAAAAAAAATATTATTTAACTAAATATGAGAAAGAAATGTCGTGTTTTTTAGTATAATTATAGAGATAGGAATGGAGAGTAGGTTGAGAATGCTCAAGGTCATATGTTATACTCATGATTCTCCATTCTCTATGCTTTGCTACCTTAGCGCCACCTCAATACCTTCACCATTGATCAAGCCGACTCAACCTATGTTATGCCTAGGGTGTTCATGGCCCGATTTTGATTGTTTTTAGGTCAGACAATGGTAAATCAATACCAACGTTTATAAGTATCGAAAACTGAAACCAAACTGTTCAAATTTATAACCAAACCAAACCACTACTAACGGTTTGATTCCAATTACTTTGAGGGTTGGTTTGTTTCATAAACAATAGTATCCTAGACAGATTTCGTTTGCATACTATGTTTATTTTACATAAAAAAACACATAATATGCTTCTAACAAACACACTTGGTTCAAAACTAGATTAAATTTAATAGTGAATTGGGTCGAGCAGATTCTCTATCCTGAGCGCCTTCACCAGTGTCACTATCGCAACCACCACCGACGCTGTCACTACCACCTGACCACCAGCGCCACCACCTGGTGGCTACCACCGTCAACACTGTCGCTGCCACCACCACCTAACCACCAACGTCACCACCTGATAGCTATCATCGTCAATACCGCCGTCGCCACCACCACTTCTGCCGCTTGACCACCACTGCCACTATCACAGTCGCCGCCATCGGCACTGCCGCCACCACCTGACCACCAGTGTCCACACTATCGCCGCTGCCACCATCGCCTCCGCTTGTCGACCACCATTGTTACTCTCACCTCCACTACCCCCGCCTAACAACCACCATAACCGCCTGACCACCACTACCGTCGTTGTCGCTGGCACCACCGTCGCCATTGCCATGTTTTGTTTAGGCAAATTTTCTTTCTTTGAGACAGACATTTTTTTGACATTTGTATTTCATTCCAATGTTTTTTTGGCAACCAAACATAAAATAGTAATTCGTTGCATTCTCATAGATTAACCAAACAAAACGATATAGTGATAATAAACCATTTCATTACATTCTCTCGTTCATTTCATTATCAAACAGACCCAAAATTTTCATTTGATAGAAGAAAACGAAAAAACAACCCATCCCCACCTCACCCTCACCCTCACCCTCACCCTCACCTAGAGGTGCACAAAAAAACCCCGAAATAAAATCTGCAACCGGTTTTTTTAATACCCGGGATTTTATTACCCGAACCCGTACCCGACCCTAACCATAGGGTACGGATAGGGTATGCATTTCGATACTAAAACCCGAACCGGACCCGATTTGTGCCTGGTAATACCCGAAAACCCGAACCGGTTCCAAACCCGAAACCAGGTAATTCCAATACCCGAAACGGGTATTTCAAATACCTGATGTATACCCGAAAAATACCTTAAGAATACCCAAAAAATACCTCTAAAAAGTGCAAACTTTTAAAAAATCCAATCTATACCCGGAAAAAAAACCCGAAAAACCCAAAACCCGAGTATTTAAAAATGGTCATACTCGAACCCGGTTTCATACCGAACCCGAGTATTTAAAAAAACCCGATTTATGCACCTCTACCCCCACCGTCCAGAGATGGGCCTCCAACTCGAGCCCGCCACTGGCTTTCGATGATGAACAAAACTACAAAAGGGTATACTTTACTTGTTCCACACGGTTTGGCTTCTTCTTTAGATTTCATATTCTCTTTGCCGATTTAAATCCACTCTTTCTTAAAATGGTCTACACATCCTCTATAGGATAATTCAAATATTATCAACCATAAATATTATCGATCAATAATTCAATATTGTTTATCCTAATTCTTATCTGGCCACATGATTTAAAATACCAGAAGTTTGTTGTCATCTTTTGCATTTCTTAAAAGAATATTTCAACCACTTCATTATTTTTTTTAATAAAGTTGCAATTCTTTAATTCTCGAATATCTTTTTTTACATTTTTTTCATGTAATAAAGATTTTAAATTTTGACCAATAACCATATGGTTCTAGATCTAAGGGAGCCAAGTCAGAAAGAACAAAAAGTTAAAAACATGAAAAGAAGGTGTCTAATAAAGACTATAAAAGTGTACAACTTTTCATGCAGTGTGTACAAATACATTTAAGAAAAGTCAACCATACAAGTAAGCAAATTAAACGTCAGAAAACACGCACACACACACGGATTCACACAGTCTTATTTAACTATTTAAGTGTTTATGCATTTCAATAGTTATGTAACTTATATCCTTCACCATACAACTCCTAAACAAACTCATGCCATTAGAACAAACATAACCATGCCCATCACTAGCCTTTGCTTCGTCTTACCGACCGACAACGACGATAAACCGGTTAACCATGACCATGGCCGCGACCACGATCTTAAACAACTAGATATCCGCTCACACAAACACAAACACAAACATAAACACCGGTTGTGTAATATTCACATCCCTGATGTGATCAGGCGGGCTCTGGCCCGCTTGTATCACACAAGGATTAATATTCGTTCTTGCGGGTTCTGCCACCATGGTGCATGGGGCAGAAACCCGTCTATTGTATTCCATGACACCGAAGGGGTTCATTTCCCAAACGAGAAGGCGTTTGCGGGCCATAGCCCGAAAACATTTAGCTACTCCGAGCTTTACATAGGCACAAAAGGGTTTAGTAAAGATGAAATACTTGGAAGTGGCGGGTTTGGGAGAGTTTATAGAGCGGTTTTGCCACGGGACGGGACCGTGGTGGCGGTGAAGTGTTTGATGGAGACCGGTGAGCGGTTCGAGAAGACTTTCGTGGCGGAGCTGTCGGCTGTGGCTAATCTTCGACATAGGAATCTAGTCCCGTTACGTGGATGGTGCGTTCACGATGATCAGCTCTTGCTTGTTTATGAGTATATGCCGAACCGCAGCCTTGACCGGGTGCTTTTCGGGCGAGCTGGGGTGAAACTCCAGTGGGACCGGAGGCTGAAAATTGTGATCGGTCTTGGTGCGGCTTTGTTTTACATCCACGAACAGCTCGAGGGTCAAATTATACACCGCGATGTGAAAACGAGTAACGTGATGCTGGATTCAAGCTACAATGCAAGACTAGGTGATTTCGGGTTGGCTCGGTGGCTAGAACATGAACTCAAGTACCATATTAGTACACCATCAGCGAACCATCGTCGGTTTAGGGCCGCAGAAACCACGAGGATTGGCGGCACGATTGGTTACTTGTCACCCGAGAGCTTCCACACAGGTACTGCCACTGCCAAGTCAGATGTTTTCAGCTTCGGGATCGTGCTGCTCGAGATTGTTTCAGGACGAAAAGCAATCGATCTTACATTCCCGGATGACAAGATTATTCTACTTGACTGGGTTAGAGAACTATCTGATGAAAACATGACTTCAAAAGCCGTTGATCGTCAGTTAAAAGACGGGTCATACAAAGTTCATGATGTCGAGCGTTTGATTAAACTCGGGTTGTTATGCACGCTCCACGACCCGAAATCCCGACCCGACATGAAATGGATCCTCGAAAGCCTCATTGAATCGCTTTCGGGCACATATCTTGACCTCCCTGATCTTCCATTTTTCAAAACTTACCCTCGGTACATCTCGGTATCTCCACCGGTTAGCAGTAGCAATGTTACTGACACCACCACCACACCATCATCAACCACCAATGCAGCTAGTAGTTCCATTTCAGCAAGCACAATCACCTTCGTCACCGCCAAGGGAGACAGCTTGTATGTAACCACCAGTGTCGGATACACTGGCGGAAATGACATGATCCCGAGCGTGATCTCGGGGTCCAATATTACAGAAACTGGATACAGTATCGACGATAGCATGATCTCGAGCACGATCAATTCGAACCGCGGCCCATCGAAAATATTCCCAATGGTTAGACCGCCACGCGAGATAACCTACAATGAGATCATCTCTGCCACGGACAACTTCTCGGACTCTAACCGGCTAGCTGAGCTCGACTTCGGGACTGCGTACTATGGTGTCATTGACAACCAAGACATAATAGTGAAGCGGCTCGGTTTGAAGACATGCCCAGCTTTACGGGTTCGGTTTTCAAACGAGCTTTCGAATTTGGGCCGGCTTTGTCACAGAAACCTAGTCCAGCTCCATGGCTGGTGCACCGAGCAAGGTGAGATGCTCGTGGTTTACAACTATTCAGCTAGCCGTATGCTAAGCCAACTTCTATTTCACCATAACTACCAACGGTCACAACCGGTCTTAAAATGGACACACCGATACAACATTTTGAAATCACTCGCAAACGCGATTCATTACCTCCATGATGAATGGGAACAACAAGTAATTCACAGAAACATAACCTCATCTGCCATAGGAATCGAGCTCGATATGAACCCGAGGCTCGGGTCATTTGCATTAGCCGAGTTTCTAACAAGAAACGAACATGACCATCATGTGGAAGTCAACACTTCTGTCAACGGGATTTTTGGGTATATGGCACCTGAATACATGGAGTCAGGGGTAGCCACCACAATGGTGGATGTTTACAGCTTCGGTGTAGTGGTGCTTGAGGTGGTGAGTGGACAAATGGCGGTGGATTTCCGAACGCCCGATGTGTTATTGGTGAAACGGGTGCATGAGTTCGAAACCCGAAAGAGGGATTATAAAGAATTGGTGGATTCTAGATTAAATGGGGAGTATGATCATGAAGAGTTGACCAGGTTGGTTAAGTTAGGTATGGCTTGCACGCGGTCAAACCCGGAGTCGAGACCGACCATGAGTCATGTTGTTAGCATACTAGACAAACGCGCCAGCCTCAAGGAGAGAATGATAAGGAAGGAGAAAAGTGAAGAATGGAAAGAAAGAAATATGTTATCTTTGTCAATAGTCAGGAGAGTTCAAGCTTTAGGAATACAATAATTTTAATTACACATTTTTCAGCCAGATATAGAACATAATAAGAGTGTCACAAAGTTGTATTCTGCAAATATAAAGATTTAAGTATACATTACATTTTTCGTTACCATTTTTGATCTTAGATTGCTGTGATGTGGACATCGTCATTCGAGTCAATTCCGACCCAGTTCACCAGAGAGAAGAGGAATTCCCTGAACCCGACTTTGCCATCCTTGTTCCAGTCCATTTCTTCTGCATTAATGCAAATTTAATATGATCAAAATGGGTCAAATGGCATTTAGCACAACAAATGTTTAGCAAAAAGGTAATAAAATGGGCGCGGCGGGCAATGTTAAAAACAAGTTCAGGTCAAATGGGTAAGTTTTAGCGGAGTCAAAACAGGTCGGTTTGACTTTTGCTTTTATTTAATATTGTAGATGGTTAATGTATCAAATAGGATTACAGAAACTATAGGAGATTTTATGCATTTTGCATACGACTTTAGAACGTTAAACCTTTCATTTTAGCAGTTAAAAGTTAGGAGATTACTGAATCGACTCATGGTAATGTGAGTAGGAGATTTCTCCTTAGGGAAATCATCATTCATAGATTTGATTACGTCCTTCTTGTCCAGCTTCCCATCACCATTTTTATCAAGAAACAAGAACGCGTCGATAATGGAATCAAATGTTGCTTTAAGTTCTGGAGATCCCATTGTTGTTGCCTAAAACAAGAATTTATTTTATTAGATTTTGCTAAGAAAACAGTTAAAAGATTGAAGAATGTTGTGGTTACCGTGTGGGTTGATGATAGAGTACCACCAAGGAGGTAATAAGGCACAATACAACTACAAACTCATTAAATTTCATGCCTTTGTTCTTGCCCAAGTCACAAGACTCAAAAAGGTCATTAATTTCTTGTTCTGTGCAGTCAAATTGCAGCTTTTGTAAGCATTTTGTTAGCTCCTCGCGGTCAATAATTCCATTTGAATCAACATCTGAATGAGAAAGGAAATTATGTGAGGAGAATAAAAATTAAATCATCGTCTTTGGGCTCCAACCAAACCAAAAATCGAGATTTCGGTTTTTGAGTTTTTGAAAAGGGTATGGTTTTGGTTTTTCCAGTTTTCGGCTTTTTCGATTTTGCCATTTGGGCATAAAACTTTGGGCCAAAATAAGATTGGCCCAAAATAATGAATTTGCGCCAAGGTATATCTGTTTATTAATAATTAATCAATCATTATACATTTGGGTTCCACTATTTATTAGATTCTTATAAACTACTTTATATTAAAAGTAAATAGTGAAAATCTGTAAATTTGGTTCGGTTTTAATTACAAACAAAATCGAATCTGGAGTTCGGTTTTTACAAAAGCATAAAACCAAATTGTCGATTTTTGTTTGGTTCGGTTATTTCGATATCGGTTCGGTTATTTTGGTTTCATGCACCCCCCCTACAGAAAACAGTGGAAGCTAGATTCGAACCCGAGACCTCTATGTGCTTTATTAAACAAACTTGTTTAATCTGATTTTTTACTATATAGGGTCAATATAGTCATGCATTGAGAAAGAAACAAGGAGTTGCCTTAAGAAAACAAACTATTAAGATATAATAAAGTTAGCTAACTCTAATTTACTAATCACCATCTGCTTCATAAGTCTATAAACAACCTATAACGCCTATCACATTTATAATTCTTTGCACACCAAATAAAGAGGATCCACAAAATTAAAAGCATTAACAAATAAACAAGCATAAGAAGGTTGAAACTAAAATCCTGTTAAACTAACCGAACTGTCGAAAAACGCCCCTAATTTCTTCCAAACCTTCTCGGTACTGAGGGAACCTCAAAATAATGCTATTGATGGATTTAATTTTATTATCTCTTTGAGCACTTCTTTGTTTAGCCTCCATCATTTTCCTCTCAAGCTCACTGTCCAACCTCTCATACTTGTCTGTTGAATTGCAACAACGCAGAATGCCTCCAAATCTGTTGGATAATGACTTAAGAGACGGGCACAGTCGAGACGTACCTTCAAAAGATATTAAACATGTAATTTACTTGTTTTGGTGATAATATTGAAAGTAACTGAATTCTCTGGTATGTATCAGATTAGTGCACAAATGTAAACCAATAATTGTAAAATTAGATTATTTTAGCATTCTATCTCCAACATAATCATAACCTACGATCAAAATTCAAAGCACTAGCAATAAGTACAAGATGAATTAAACATGTAATTTCTGTGTTGATATATGCAGTTTGATGAAACTCTCTGTAATGAAGCAAAGCTGTATACCAAAAACTGCATTCTAATCAAGGATGCGAACGAGCTGAGCTGCTCGCGAACTGCTCAAGATCGGATCGATAGAAAGCTCGAATCAACCCTAGCCTTTTCGAGCCCGAGCCAAGCCCGAACCTCAGATAAAGCTCATTTACTTATCAAGCTCGAGTCTTTATGGGAAGCTCATTTAGGCTAGTAGAGCCTTACCGAGCCTATATATTTTTAAGTTTTAAGTTTAACCACTTTTAGACTTCTATGCATTAATTTCACACTGCACAGCCGAGATCGAGCTGAGTTTTAGGTCGTTTAAAGTACTACACGAGCTCGATCCAAGCTTAGGCTCGTTTAAGGTTTTATCAAAATATATACAATGTATAAAAAGTAATTAATAAATGATAAACGAGCCGAGCTCTGGCACCGTTCAGAATCAATAACTTAAAAATTCAAAATTTTTATCGTTTTAATTTTAGCATATTAGCAATAATATTAGGCAAGCTAGTTCTCTACTATCAAAATTCAAATCACTACAAGATGAATTAAACATGTATTTTCTGTGTTGATTTATGCAGATTAGGGCAAAGTTCTAAAGCAATAATTTCATTCTAATCAAGGGAGCCGAGCCGCTCGCTAGGTACTCAGATCGAATGATCAAAAACTTGAATTGAGCCTAGCCTTTTTGAGCCTGAGCTCGAGCCTTGACAGGAAGCTCGTTTAGGCTCGTCAAGCCTTAAAGATTCTTTTGTATTTTAAAGTTTAACCTCTTTTGGACTTATATGTATTAATTCCACACTGCGCAACCAAGCTCGAGCCGAGTTTTAGCTCATTTAAAGTACTACACGAGCTCGAGCCAAGTTTAGGCTCATTTAAGGTTTTCTCAAAATACATAAAAATAAATTAAAACATATAAAAACTAATTAATAAATAATAAACGAGCCGGGCTACCATTCCGAACCGATAACTTAAAAATTCAAATATGTTAACGTCCTAAACTTCTAATTCTAGCATGATCGTAATTCGTAAACTTAAGTCATGTAACGATCGAAGTGAATAACAAAGCGATAACGATAAGTTGATAACGATCACAATCAAATCACGCAAAGTAGGTGTTAGAATACTGAAAACATTAGCAGCATCAAGTAACATAAATTGATATAAGTTAACTTACTCATTGACGATATTATTATTGTTTGAATGAAGTGATCTTGTTATTAGGTCACGTAAATGGAAGGAGAATAAGAATGAGAGTATTAGTGGAAAGGAAGAAATTAATGGAAGCATTTTGGTAAGGAATCAGGTTCTTGTAAAAGTGATGGAATGAAACAGTTTCTCTTATTTTTATATGTCAACTTTCGTGCCGGCTGTCGATAAAACCCGAGCGTTATGTGCACAAGTGAATTCGTTTTAGTATCGGTTATGTTTGTTAGGTATAGACATTGTTGGTAAAGTTTGAGCGTTAAATTCCAAAAAAGTTAATTCATCATATAAGCGTTGTCGCCTTGTTGGTCTCGGTCACTGTGGCAGGAATTCGACACGAATTCGGTCAGTTTTGATTATACTCATACGGTATTGGAGTTAAAAAATGAAAAAAATGTATAAATATGAAGGTGGACCAATGGCCAATTGGGGGGGGGGGTCAGATGGTAAACGTGCGCGCGTTGGTAAAACCCGAGCGTTGTCAGTCACAGGCGTTGAAGAGGTGAGTCTACTCGAATTTGGTCGGTTTCCGTCAGCTTCGTTATTGTACTGAAACTAAAACAAGAAAAATTGACATTTGGTCGGTTTCCATTGCATTTGTTATGGTAACTGAACTAAATAATAATCACAAAGTTCTAGTTCATATACGGTGCCGCCAAGTAGCCCAATAGAGCAAAACAAAATTCACAGGATTGATACGGTGCCGCCAAGTGGCCCAATAGAGCACTTTCGGCACCAAAGTTCTAGTTCATATATAGAAGTAATAGTAATCACAAAGTTATTTTAAAGGGGTGTATACGAACCGAACGTCCGATGAAATGTTTTTAAACGGTTTGACGAGAAGTTCTTTTATGTTTTCTTGTTAATAAATGAGCAAACATGAACAAAGAGTTTTGTTTAATTAACTAGATAGAGGAACATAAACAGAGACCATATTCGTCCAACTGTGGTCATGAATATTGTTTGTTTATGTTTATTTCAACCAAAGAGTGGTTTATTAGTTGTTAATCATCGCGGATTTTGTTGAATCTTTTTTAGTATTAATTAATATGGTCTTAAAATTTCGATCAGTTTCTGTGAAATTTTGATATCGATCCTTGTAAAATTTCGAGAAGATTCCCATAAAAGTTTGAGAATAACCTAATAAAAAATAAAATAAAATGGAAACTTTTACCAATATAATTATCTAAATGTAATATAAAATATAAATATTTTTTTAATTAAATTGAATTTAATATCAATTTTTAAGTCCAACAGTCCAATATTCAACTCAATTCTTTAACCACTTCTTTAAGCCCAAAACCCAATTCATTCAACCATACACATTTTTTAGCTTACTACCCAACCCAAGTCTAATTTTTGAGAGTTTTTGTTTGATCACTTGATAGTTTGATTGTATTTATGTTTGATAATAGTTTGTAGGAAGAAAGAATAATGAATCTCTTAATGGAAGGATTTCTCAATAAAAAACAAAGTAGAAGATAATCAAGGATCATCTTCTAAGACTCCTAGATTTATTGAAGTGGATGATCTTTTTTCAGATCCTGTCAAATGTTAAAAGAAAACCATATTCTACTTTGAGAAATCTGTATTTGGTCTCCCTGATTTATATCCATATTTGATGGGTTTACCCCTGAAAAAGATTTTTTCGAACTTTGGGCCACTATGTTTCTCCGGCGGGTTAGTCTGTGCCCCTGCCGTCAGTTGACTGAACAAAAAAGGTTGAAATGACCATTTTACCCCTGAGTTTATAACTAAATCAAAAAATTCTTTCAAATAGTGTAGCGGCCGGGGTTCAAACCCCCGACCTTTGGGTTAACAACAAGCAAAACTTACCGTTTGAACTAAACAAGTGTTTGTTTATAGTTATATTATATGAAATATATAATCTTTATTAATTTAAAGAGTTTCTCATCCTCATCATCATCTTCTCCATATATCCATATTTTCATATCTTTATCATCATAATCATCATATATATCATCATATCTATATCATCAAAATCATCATATTTTTAAACTTTTCACCCGAAACGAACCGTTTTTTACTAAACTTTTCGCTCGAAAATAACCAAACGAGTCGTTTTTTAGTAAACTTTTCGCCCGAAAACAACCAAACTGGCCGTTTTTTAGTATACTTTTCGCCCAAAAACAACGAAACGCTCCGTTTTTTAGTAAACTTTTCGCCCGAAAACAACCAAACGAACCGTTTTTTAGTAAAATTTTAACCTGAAAACAACCAAAACGAGCCGTTTTTTAGTAAACTTTTCGCCCGAAAACAACCAAACGAACCGTTTTTTAGTAAACTTTTCACCCGAAAACAAACAAACGAACCGTTTTTTAGTAAAATTTTCACCCGAAAACAACCAAACGAACCGTTTATTAGTAAGCTTTTACCCCGAAAACAACCAAAACGAACCGTTTTTTAGTAAACTTTTCGCCCGAAACAACCAAACGGGCCGTTTTTTAGTAAACTTTTCGCCCGAAAACAACCAAACGCGCCGTTTTTTAGTAAACTTTTCGCCCGAAAACAACGAAACGGGCCGTTTTAAGTAAAATTTTCACCCGAAAACAACCAAACGAACCGTTTTTTAGTAAACTTTTCGCCCGAAAACAACCAAACGAACCGTTTTTTAGTAATCTTTTAACCCGAAAACAACCAAACGAACTGTTTTTTAGTAAAATTTTAACCTGAAAACAACCAAAACGAGCCGTTTTTTAGTAAACTTTTAACCCGAAAACAACCAAAACGAACCGTTTTTTAGTAAACTTTTCACCCGAAAACAAACAAACGAACCGTTTTTTAGTAAACTTTTAACCCGAAAACAACAAAAACGAGCCGTTTTTTAGTAAACTTTTCACCCGAAAACAACCAAACGAACCGTTTTTTAGTAAACTTTTAACCCGAAAACAACCAAAACGAACCGTTTTTTTAGTAAACTTTTCACCCGAAAACAACCAAACGAACCGTTTTTTAGTAAACTTTTCGCCCGAAAACAACCAAACGAACCGTTTTTTAGTAATCTTTTAACCCGAAAACAACCAAACGAACCGTTTTTTAGTAAAACTTTAACCTGAAAACAATCAAAACGAGCCGTTTTTTAGTAAACTTTTCACCCGAAAACAACCAAACGAACCATTTTTTAGTAAAATTTTCACCCGAAAACAACCAAACGAACCGTTTATTAGTAAACTTTTAACCCGAAAACAACCGAAACGAACCGTTTTTTATTAAACTTTTCACCCGAAAACAAACAAACAAACTGATTTTTAGTAAACTTTTAACCCAAAAACAACCAAAACGAGCCGTTTTTTAGTAAACTTTTCACCCGAAAACAAACAAACGAACCGTTTTTTAGTAAACTTTTAACCCGAAAACAACCAAAACGAGCCGTTTTTTTAGTAAACTTTTCACCCGAAAACAACCAAACGAACCGTTTTTTAGTAAACTTTTAACCCGAAAACAACAAAACGAACTGTTTTTTAGTAAACTTTTAACCCGAAAACAACCAAACGAACCGTTTTTTAGTAAACTTTTAACTCGAAAACAACCAAACGAACCGTTTTTTAGTAAACTTTTAACCCGAAAACAACCAAACGAACCGTTTTTTAGTAAACTTTTCACCCGAATGACCGGAAAAACGAGATGGCCGGAATCCATGGCGACATGGTGCCGGAGATTAGGGGTTTTGGTCGGAACGACTTATGGGTCGCCGGAGAAACGAGTGTCAGCGCCGGAGATGGTGCTATGATGATGAATATGATGATGATGAGCTGCTGTTGTATTATTAATATTATTATTATTATTATCTCTTATTATTATTATATTATTACTATTATTATTATATTTATAATTTATTAAAAGAAGATTACTAAAATACCCTTAATGTGTTGGTATTATTACTAAAATACCAACGGTCAACGGACGGTCAACTGACGGTAGGAGTCAGAAGAACCCGCCGGAGAAACATAGGGGCACAAAGTTCGCAAAATCTTTTTCAGGAGTTAACCCATCTCGCGACGATATAAAGCAGGGAGACAAAATGCAGATTTCTCTTCTACTTTTGACGTAAATAAAAGATCATATGACCAGATCCGACTCGGTCTGACAGGAACGGCCAAACTAGACCATTGAAATAATACATACCGATTTGACCCGACCCGAATGACCCAAAAAATTTCCAGCCCCTGTGAGAAAATTTTCTGGGTCCGCCACTGTTAATCCTTTTGATGAGAAATTAGGGATGAGCTTGACATCGATACTGAAACGAGCCAAGCGGCTCAGGAGGTGAGCTACTTGGGATGCCATGTGGTCATCTACTCAATTTACTATATGTTTGTTTAGGTAATCACAACATGCATCATGCATGTGTGTATAGACGTATACACCAATGTTATATGTAATCATGCATTGGTGATGATGGGAAAGTGTGCATATAAATTCAATTAGCTCTCCATTATGATAAACACAAACTATCTTCATTCTACTTCATATTTATAATTTATAATGAGTAATAATACTATCTCAATGACATGTGATACAATAGTGAGTCTAGTAGAATCACATTCTGATGGGCCTTCTGATGTTGTTTGGTCATCGACGTAAGTTCTTGTTATATGACCATTTTATCATGCCATACTTTTTAGCTAAACATCCTTATTAACATCGTCACTTCTGAGATATTGTTGGAATAAGGAGAAAATATGGCATCACTCATTCACTTGCTCACAACATTTGCGATTCCACCGCCAAAAGCGTATATGCAATGCTTTATATTACTTGTTAAGATGTTAGAACGACCAACTCACATACCTATTGATACTAAATCTAAATTTATAGTTTGTCCTCCGTGGGACCCAAACCCTCATACTTGAGTGAGAACATCACTTTGTACACTCTTGATGTTATTAAGGAATATTTATATAATTAAGCAATAAATATCTTTGGTCTTTGTAACTATTTGACTTGGTTAATTATGATATTAAAATTTAAAACCTCATATCGTCTAAACCCTTAACCACTTAAGAAGGAACACAATTGCTACACACTTTAATGCCGCTAGACTATAAGCTATTTGATATTTCATTTAGGCAAACTGAGGGGCCTTCTCGAGCACAGGATAGGTAATTGAGAGATAGAGCTAGCCTATTCGTTATGGGGAATCAATGCTCCGGAAATTGGATTATAATAATTCTAACTTAATGCAGTTGACCGATAATAATCCCAACTTTGAAAATGTATGTCACCGGTCCCAACTTTCACACTATTTGTTTCCATTGGACCTCTGTTAAAAAGCACTTGACGGCGTTATTGCTTTTTTCTAAATTTCAAATTGATGCTTTAGGGCTTTTGATCGGAATGAGAATACGAATTGATTGATGAAAAACTTAACTCGAAACGACACTTCAAACAACTTGATTTTTGTTAATTAAACCGGAATTGAAACATCCTTTAGTCGTTTGGACCACCGCTTGGAGGTAAGTTTACATCAATTGACTCGTATTCTCGTTCCAATCAAAAGCCATAACAATATCAGTTTGGAACTTGAAAAAAACTTAACGTCGTTAAGTTTTTTTTAACGGAGGCCCAATAAAAACAAATAGTGTTAAAGTTGGGACCAACCAGTATACAACTATTTTTAAAGTTAGGATTATTATCAGCCAATTGCATTAAGTTGGGATTATTAAAATACAATTTGCCTTTTATTTAAATACGCGTGTTTGTTAAGCTGCGACGGTGATGGTGCTGTTGGTTTACTTAGTGGCAGTTGAGTTGAGGAAATGGAGGTGGCTGGTGATCGGGTTTGTGTGTGCGCATGGGTAACATCGACTAAACGTCGCTGGAAACACGTTAATAAAATAAAATCCCTACTTAATAATATCCATCTACTTTACCCTAACGTTACCGAAAATCCAACAAAATGTTAACGGACAAACAAGAACATGTTCCCGACAACCTATCCTATATTAGCCGCTTTCCACTCGGCTTGCATAAACATGACCCGTTGCCTCTTGTTCAGGGCTGCAGCCTGAGAGCTCAAACAGTTGTCATTTGCGGGCCCATGATCAACTTGAGTGAGTGAAGGAGTCGGGTTGAGAGGTGGCAGACAGTCGTTGGTTACCTTGATTGCCAGATCAGATAGTTCCTCTCTAGCTGCATCCAGTCCAGCAGTTGCGATTGCTTGATCGTTTAACGCTTTACACGCTTTTTCCAATATCGATTGAAGATACTTTCCTTGCGCCTCGATCCTCAGCTGGAGACGTTGTTGAACCTGGAATAATCAGAAAATCAGAACCCGACTAGCAAACTGGAAACCTGAGACATTCAGAACAGGTGTTCAGGTATTGATCCGGCTATGCTAATGTAGTTTTTAAAATTTTCCAGATCACCTGATCTTATTTACCCATGTAGAAACTGAATATATTAATATTTTATATAACTTTGAAAATATAATAAACAGTATGTTGAAGTTGTTAGAAACTTCTAATAAAATTATTAATTTTTAAAATTGCTAGAAATATATTTGAATTTTTTATATTTCAAGTTGGTTTCTGACATGAATTTAACATAGGTTTCGGCCTAGTAGGGGTTAAACGAGCCAAGCCACTAGTGAGGTGAGCTACTTGATATCGGCCCGCTGAAAGCTCGAATTGAGCCAAGCTTAACAAGCTTGAGCCCAAAACTAAGCTTGTTTAATAAACAACCCTAAGACCGGGCTTCACTTATTGAGCTCCAGAGCTTAAATGAGCCTATTATTTATGTAACTTTAAACAATATATTAAATATGTATATTTTTATGATATTAATTATTATATATAAAAACTACAGTTAAAATATACAGGCAAAAAATTACAGATGTATATACATTAATTAATAAATAATAAACGAGCCGACTTGTTTATACCCCTAATCCAACAAGGATGCTTCCCACAAAACACCATAAGAGGGTTATATCTCACAGTAACGTATGCCCGACGTGTACGTGATACAATTTTATAATTGGGTATATTACTGGGATTACCAAAACCCGTACCAGTGAACTGGCTGGGTTGAGAGGTGGCACCTGGCCGACTACCATCCCTAAATCGTACTGGCTGGTAAATTGCTTGTAATAAAGGGCAAACCAAAATTACCTATTTACCCTTTCTTTTAACCAAAATTACCTAACTACCCTTTCTTTGAACCAAATATTGCTAATTACCCTTTCTTTTAACCAAAATTACCAAAGACACACACTAACCTCTAGTTGTTCGTGTAGTCTTCTTTGGACTTCCATCTGCACTCTCAAAGCTTCTGTAACCTCAAATCCACTGTTCCATAAACCCAAAAAAAGCAAATTAATTAATGTTACGCTTCGAGATATGTTTAATTTTAAACGGGAGTAGAACGATCAAAGTGTCAAAACGGGTCAAAAAGTCACCAAAGTTTACTTTCAGCAATACTAAACCTCCAAGGATGATTTACACAAATTTATAGTTTACAGGCCAACCCAACACATACCAAATAAATACCCAATTTTCGCCCGTTACACAACACACCTTATCCAATCAAGAACATAGTTACCTAATTCACGGTTCGCTCCGGTACGGGTACGCGGTTTGAGTACGCTAGTAGGCTCTTGGAGCGAATTCAGTACGAGGGGGGGGGGGGGTAGGTTCATTTCGGTACAAATCCGGTACGGTGTCCCATAGAGTCCGGATCAGTTTACCCAGCTCAAAATAGAAAATTACCAAATCCTTTAAATTCAAACTACCTAATGACCTCCCTCTTATATCATTTCATTAAACCTAAATTTGAACGATTTGAAGGCCAATTGGTACAATGGAACGCAGCGTACCACTTAATCGAATTGCTCGACCTAATTTGCAGAACCAACATCGACTGGAACGATTGGAATGGCGTACCGAAGCGATTTGGAACGTAGCGAATTTCGATTTGGTACATCACGATCCAATACGGGGATCGCGAGTCCCTGAGCAAATTTGGTAACAAGGATCAAGAATTTAAGAAACGGAACTTACTCGTTTAAGTCTTGTGGCATCATTCTTGCAGAAGATGACGTTGATGAGGTCATTTCTTGGCTCTCAGCGATGCAAGACACTGTAGATCAAACCGTACGCACAATCGGTTACAATTTATATAAAAATTAGAAATCCTAATAAAATATCATATAATCAGATTTTACTTTACATTGAGTAAAAAAAATCAACTTATTGTTTGATTTTCAGATTTATCATCTAAATCATATTCCCCAACTTACTTCTCGAGTTTTTATGATTTTCCGTCACACGTGACACGTCTTTCATCTAATACCAAAGACCATAATTGGTATTGTTAATTTACAATGATAAGAAGCCAGTACCTTCTTTAGAGTTCTCTGAAAACTCTTTGCATGATTGTTTCCCCATTCGGAATTTCTGCAAATACACGCGCAGCGTAAATTAAAACAAGAAAACTCACAAAAAAAGATCTAAAAAAAGAACATCTCAAAAGTAAGGGTGTTTGGATGTGCGTTTTGGAAGTGATTATGCGATACTAAATGATCATAACCGAAAATCAGATGTAATGAAACATGTCACATAATTAGTTGTATTAATATTTTAATGAACTAATGATAAAATGCCAAAAAGGGCATTCTTTTATATTGTTAAAGAGTACTTAAAACTAATATCTGACTAACAACTTTTTATCAATTATGAAAACAATCTTCTATAAATTAGTGTTTACCGATTCTTTTATTTTACCGTCACACGTAATGACAGTTGAATATACCGTTTTCAGTAGATAATAAACAACAAACCTGCAGATGCGACTTGAGATGATAGAGAGTGAGGCCTTTAACCCCCATTGTTCTCATTATCATTTTTGGCGTTGCTTCTGCAACCATTATACATAAAATTAAATTAAAATTTTTAACAAATTATCTAAGAAAGTAAGTCAAAGAGGTGCATAAAATGATAAAAGGTGACTCTAGCTAGCAACAAATAATAGCCTATCCATACGGGTGTAACAAAACTAAAATTCACAATTCTAGCATGACAAATAACTAAAAGATTCAACTTAAAGAAGAATATAAAATATGGGTAATCAAACATGAACACAATATTAACTGCCAGCTGCAAAATAAACTCGGTATTCACAATTCTAGCACGCTAAATAACTAAATTTTAGTATAAAAAAGTATGATAAAATTAAAACTCACCATTCTATGATTCTATCATGCTAAATAACCAAAAGAATGAATGCATTATTAGTGATACTCAAATGCCAACTGCCATAATCTAATTAACAATCTTTAATAACTAATCTTTCTACTCAAGTCAACTTTAAAACATTTTAGTCGGCGATTAATTGGTAATCGGTGAGCGACCAATTCAAAGTTCACCTAATCGGACCCAATAATCAGTAGCCGGTCAGAGGTAGTCAAAGTTGGTCCAAATCGGCCCAAATCGTTCAAGTTTTGGTCAAAATCTGTCAAATTCTTTGAAAAATTATACTTATTAATCCAATCTGATTAAAAAGTTTAAAAATAATATTATAAGATCTTGAAAAATGTCATATGTATATACATAATTTTAAAAAATTAAATTAGATATAAAATTACAACAACCGATTAGCGCCTAGTGAGTTCTACAACACCGACTAATTTCAACTCAAATTATGTTTCATATCCAACAAACTCTACTTAAAAAACTCTTTAACAACACTCATCACTCTAAAGTCAACTTGCTAATCCACAAGCAAAACCCTAACCATGGAAACAAATCTTGCTACTCAAGAAGTCAACTTTACGACACTTTAGTCAACGATTTCACTTTAATAGTCAGCACCACCATTTTCCAGCATAAAACCACCAAAAATTAGCTCCCAATTCAGCAATTCACCACCACCTATCACTAAACTTAAAAAAAAAAACATAATGCAAAAACCCTAAATTATCCCCAATAAGACCCTAACTATACAACAACAGTGCAAACGAAAAAACAATCGGCACCACCGAGCTGTGTAACCGCATCAACAAATCGGACCCAATAATCAGTGATCGGTCAAAGCCGGTCCAAATCATTCAAATTTCAGTCAAAATCTAAAGTATTTGAAAATTTATTTTATACTTATTAATCCAACCCGATTAATAAGTTTGAAAAATTATATATAAAATCTTGAAAAATGCCACATGTAAATATATAATTTCAAAAATTTAGAAATTACAACCGACTAGCGCCTAGCGAGTTCTACAACAGTGACTAATTTCAACTCAAATTAAGTTCCATATCAAACAAACTCTACTTAAAACTCTTTAATAACATTTATCACTCTAAATCAACTTGCTACCCAAGTCAACTTCATAACACTTTAGTCAACAATTTGACTTTAACAGTCAACCCACCATTTCCCAACATAAAACCACCACAAATTAGCTACCAATTTAGAGCTTCAAACCACAATGTGAAAACCCTAAATTACCCCCAATAAAACCCTAACCATGGACACAAATTCTTCTACTCAAGAAGTCAACTTTACAACACTTTAGTCAACAATTTGACTTAACAGTCAACCCACCACAAATTAGCTACCAATTTAAACCCATAACAATGTGAAAACCCTAAATTACCCCCAACAAAACCCTAATCATAAAACAATTAACAATGTGAGTGAAAATGAAAATGAAAACTAACTATCGGCGCCACCGAGCTGAGTGACGGCGTCAACAAATCTCTCGTGCAGCTCAGCCGTCCACCGGAGCCGCGGCTTGGGATCTGTGGTGAGCACCAGACATGGGTCTCCGACCAGATTGGTGGCAGTGGCGGTGGTTAACGGCCGTGGGTAGTCTTCTAACGGAATGGAGTGATGATGATGATGAAACATTTGTGGGTTAATGTTTTAAAAGAGATTTGATGATGAAATGAAGTGCATGCATTTAAGGGTAAAGAGGCAGACAGTGATGTGTTGTGTTGTGTTGTGTTGTGTTGTTTTGTTTTGTGTTGTGTGATGTGTTGTACTTAGTGTTATGTTCTGGTGGTGGACATAACATTATTGTTTTTTACTGTTTTTGATGGTTTATTTGGAAATGTTTTGAAATTGGGAGTTAGAGATTTATTTATTTTATGTAAATGTGGAAGTGTTTTGTTTATATAACATGGAAAGATAATTAAAGTAGTGGAAAAGAGAGTAAGGCCGTACGTTACATACTTACGTAGACGTCTTATGTATCACATTCAAAGCATTATATGTAATTGTATTATTTGGTTGTTAGAGTTCTTAATATGTGATTGGTTTTGAAATATTTGTTATTGTATGTAATATAATAATTTAAGAGGGGTGTTCATATTGGTATTGATAATATGTTAAGAAATGTGAGATGTGTATAATTAATTTGTAGGTAGTGTAGGAATGTGATACATAAGATGGTACAAGTTTCACAGACCCGTATAGATAGATTGTTTGTTAAAGAATAGTAGTAGCGAAGATAAGCCAGAGTAAAACAATAAAAATGAAAAACGAAAAAAAAAAAAAGATTCGTTGGAATGTTATCATGACATGTGCGGAGTTGGAGTAGATATGTGACGAAGACGATGGGCAAAATATTAAATACAAGTTGATGATGAGTAATCTTGTAATAAACCCAATTAAAAGTTTTTGTTCTGCTAATTGAATCTGATTGGGTGTGTAGTTAATTTGTTATACAAAACACATTTTCGTAGAAGCTCCCACTTATAAATTATATATAATGATTTATCTTTCCATTAATATAGGGCAAACTCTACCTTCACGGTTTACAAGCTTTAACAAGTTAGAGCATTGGTATATCATTTATCTTAGCTTAGTATGTGTCCAAAATAAGTGAAAAACACATTTTGCACTATATTTCCTAACAATATATGTTCCTAGAACTTTTCCCACTTCTGGTAACTATCCTCACAAAATATATATAGATATAGATATAATAACCTTTTGTTCTAGTAAGTTGATTCTTACAACTCTTTGTAGCCAAGGATACACTTCAAAGAATGAACCAACAGGTTAGGTTGTGAGTTCAAGTCCAACATAAACAAATACATGCGAGTGAACATTTGTCTTTAAATAAAAAAAATCATCCAAAACCCGCATTCATACAATATATCTTTAGAGCACAAACTCATCTCATGTAAACAAAACGATCAATCCTGCGGTTCTAAAGATCGTAAACAAATGTATAAAGAAATCAAGATTCCAGATCAGCTAGAGTAACATTGTCGGTCCAAAGCCGTCATTACTACCTGATGCATCATTAGCATGGCTGCGGCCTGCCATGTCACCTTCCCCATCCGAATCTGCCTGAGCGTGGAGGCACAACTCAACAGATGTGGAATCATCGGTTTGGTTTTCAGGATGCTCAAGGCCCGCCACATCACCTTCCGGGTCTTGCTGAGTGTCGAGAGACAAGTCGGGAGCTGTGGAATCATCAGTTTGGTTTTCAAGATGATCGGGATCATAATCTTCGGGGAAATCACCAGCCAGGATTATTATAGGATTAGGTTCTATAATCTCAAACTTATGATCTGGTTTGTGCTGTTGGTTAAATCTTCCGGGAAGAGTGGAGGAACTGTTGTGGCAATTTTCACATAAGTCGAAGCCGACTTCCTCTGTGCAGTCGTTGCATTTGTACCGATTGCCCATGAGTGGATACATCTGTTTTAAATAACCATTATTATTAATTAAAAATTAAAAAGTAACCTTTAAAGTCCAACTCTGGATTTAGTCAAACTGTTACTGAAAAATTAAGTACTTGAATCAATTTCAGACGGGTCCGTTACAAGTATTTTCAAATGCTACGGCCTCGTAAATCATGTTATTGACTATTAATCTAATAATGTTTTTTAAACATATTTAATATAAAATTTAAAAAAAGTTTTTATTGTGCTGAAAATGTTCACAACAGATTTTACCCGTTCCTTTATAGCAAGTTGTGTAGGTTTTACCAAGTTGACTTGTTATCAATAAAAAACTTATACACTGAGTTGACTCGGTTTCATATGAAAATGCAACCTATAAATTAAAGTTTAGCAAAAGAGAAAAGATTACCCCACAGCAGTCACAACCAACTCCAAAGTGAACCTTGTGGCCTGAACTGCACAAGTGTTCATCCATAGGTACAGATGAACATTTAGAACCTTGTGGAAATGACATTGAATCCGCTAAAACAAAATTAGTCAGTTTTTTAGATCATAATAATATAATACAACAATTTAGAAATTGTAAATAACAGTAACTGCTAGAATTCAACGAGGCATACAAGGACCACATTTGTCATCACAGTGACTTAGAAGGCTGTATGCATCAACAAAACAATTCGGGCAACTTGTGAACAGTTTGACCCGTTCGACTCATCTAACCTATTTGCTTTTTAGCTAATAACTTAACCCAAAGTGACCTATTAAATTAATTATACCTGTGAACTATGAACAATGAAATATCTTTTAATAAATTGCAGTCACACAATATTGCAGCTCACATTAAATAAACCTCATAGCATTAGCATAGATTATTAATGAAAAAAATGGCGATACCTGTTGATGAGTTTCCTGGCTCACAAGTTCTGAATTTGTCTATTCTTGCAGTGTATTCTTCTGAAAAGTGTTGCTTCAAGAGGCCTTCTAGAACCAAACAAACTTTTGGAAACCCGTTTGGATGCATACTTTGACACACTGGGCATCGACATGACTCGTTTGAAACGGCAATACATGCTTCACAAAATACTGCAAGAGAAAAATGCATCATTTTGTCATTTTTTTAAACTTTGGCCAGAACAGTTATTTGTTAATACGGTTTGGGTTGACCTGTTTTATAACTTCTTTGTCCATTTTTTCAGTTTACATATACTTAATGTAATAAATACTTATACAACCCGCTTGACCCATTTCATTTAAATGTAAATTTTTACATTTAACCGTGACCCATTCGGGTTAAAAGATAACCCAAATCAAACCATTAAACATGTAACTTGTTTAAACTTTAAATGAATAAATCAATGAGGTTAATCACATTCAAATAACTGTTGGACAAGTTTCAACCCAGTTGACCCGTTTCATTATGAAACTAAGTTTTTACATCTGGCCCATTTGACCCATAAAACAAGACCCAAATCGACCCAACTTTTTGAACCTTACCATGACCACAATTAAGCACCACAGGTCGACAAAGAAGTTCTTTACATATTGAACAGAGTAAATCATTGATCGAAATCTGCTTGTTACATCTTTCAGCATGATCCCTTCCAGCTGTACAGGTTCCTGCTACATCCACATCTTTAGTGCCATTATTTTCAGAATGAACAGGTTCCATGGTATGACACTGTGACGCCGCCAAATAATTTTCAAACTGCGGTGACGATGTTCCATGTGTCTTTTCCACCTCTGCCACAAGAAAGTGATAATATTATAAAGTTTACAAAATGATCTAATTATGCATTAAAAATTTTATCATACTTGTTACTTGAGTTTCCCTTATTATATAAGCTACCGGGTACAGCTTCAGCAAGACAGAGTGAAGCAGCCAACATATACTAGGAAAATGATAATATGGGTGCCGACAAACAGGGCAGCGAGATTCCTGCCAAATGTCCATAGCTTCGAAGACACACCAAAAACATGATATATGGCCACAAGCTGCACACAAGACGTGATAACTTAAATGTTGGTATACAGGTAACGTTTAACTTGTGAAGTTTGCATTCCCTTCTTACCTAGTACAACTGGCTTGTAGATGAGATCCCTGCAGAATAAAACGAATTATTCACAAATAGAGATTCAAAGCTAAGTTAAATAATAGCATATAATAACTCATATTTGGCCTTCCTCACCACCTCTTAAATATCATATAGCTAATATATGTATACTGTATAGTGGCGGGTACAAATGAAAACCTTAAGTATTTGAGAACCATTTTAAAAAATTAAACATAGAATTCAAACTTTTTGCAACCAACCAAACCACACCTCAACCTACAGATTTACTATAATTGTCTACAAACTTAGAGAAGTGAAGTTGATATGATATTAACCTACACGGCGAAATGTTTCGAAAGATGTAATTCAAGTCCCGATCAACAATCAAACAATTTGAATTGAATAACTCTCAACCTTATTGACCAGAAAAATATAACTCTCAAAATGATTACAAACTCCTAACCATAATCACAAGTTCACAACTTTGATTACGTAATATAGACCATGACTCAGTACAATTAGAAACATACTCATTTAATTAGCTATCATAAAAATTAAACACAACCCGTTTAATTTATCCATAACTTGATTTAATTAATCGACCTAATTCCATAACCTGAAACCAACCCGACACCCGAATCACGTCCAACAACAACAATAATAATAATAATAATAATAATAAGTTAAATTCAACAAATTGACAGTTGTGATGCATGTAAACAAGTTCATTCGAATCAAATTAAACTAAAACAATCAAAACCCAAAAATAATTTAATTCCAAAAAACCCAAATAAATTAACAACATGTTTCAATTAAATCACGATCAGAATAGATCAATAATAATAATAATAATAATATTCGAATGGATACTTACAAGCAGACGCAGCATTTAAACTCATCCGAATATTCCACAATTTCATCATCGATACCAACGTCGTCGTTTCCACCGGCGGCCACGGCGGCGGCGGGATTATTTTCCGGCTTACTCATTGTTAGCGTAAGAAGGGACTAGAAGTGTCACGTGCGATGAGACAGGTGTACGAATATTATTATTCTTATTATTATTTTAGGCTGCGTTGGGAAGAATATGGATTATTGAAGAGGTAGGTCCCAGCAGAGCCCAGTTGGACCCGCAAGACTCACCTTGAAGAGGGACGTCTACGCAAAGACCAACTGGATCTGTAGGACCCACCATGCTCAGAGAGATGAAGACCTTACGCGCAGTACGCCAGCTGTTCCCGCAGGAAAAGCCTCCCAATGGTAAAGTACCCCGCCTGTTCCCGCAGCTGCGGATACAAGCCATCAGGGAAGGCTACCCGCACTAATAGTAAGGCTACACGCACAAGGCATTAACTCTCAATAATTCAGTAATGTCACCTGAAGAAGGAATGAGCAAGGCGGGAATACTCCCGCCCAAATGAGCCAGTTCGTACGCTTCTGGAAGATCTTTTGTACTATACCTGCCAATGTATGGACAAAATAGACAAGATCTGACCAAAGCAGCCCATGAACCAATCACAGGGTGACAGCTCACCGACAACAGTACGAGGAGGAGCATGCTCTAGTACAAAATGTCACTATCAGCCGCTGCCTACCCACCAACTCCCATCGTGGCACGTACACAGCCCATGGTAGGTGAAAAAGGAATAGTACACAGCCGGCCATGTCACTATCAGCCGCTGCCTACTCACCAACTCCCATCGTGGCATGTGCGTAGCTTGTAGTTGGTGGAAAAGGAATATTATACAGCTGGCTGTACCTGCTTGGAAACCTACCTTCGGCTATAAATACTCCAACACCTTGGAACGGTATCATTATCATATACTCTCATATATTATCTGATACTACCTTATCTAGCTATTTCTCTTAATATACACTTATATTCAGAGCAATCTAGTCTGATTCTCACGCCGGATGGTGGTCACAAGGAGGTACCCCCCTTCTCAGTGACGAGCTCACGGTGTCTGTTTTGCAGGTCATCAGAAGAATAATCATCTTTGCCGGACCTAACCCTCGTGGGAAACATCTACTTAACCCTAAGATTATCCGTAATCTGCCGGGGTCAATTAGTGTTTCTTCAATTATGAAATGAAAACTATGAACTTAAAAAAAATGGAATGAAAACTATAATATTTTTTTGAAGGAATTGAATGTAATCAGGTGAGTTGTATAACTTGTAAGGCCCCGTCACCGGTAACCCTACTTTCGTGTTGGATTTACTCATAAACACAGTTCTAAATATCAGAGTTAATTAAAAAACTTTACGCGGAATATAAAACTTTCATAAAACATTACATATCAATTCATAATCATGTCTTAAAACATTCCTTTTGTCTTTCAAAATTAAAACATAACTTATAAAACATATCAGATCTTCAGATGCCAGGCTTTAGTCTTCTGCCATGTGTCCTCCACTCAAGCCAGCTGTCTCATCCTACTCACCTGCGTGCATACTAAAAGTCAGCTACGCTGAGTGAGTTCTAGTTAATCATACAATACCATACAATACCTTATTACATACATACGTACTTAACCTCATAACTTTCTTTTATACACACATAAGTACTCATACCTTCATTCTTACTTACATACTTTCTTTCTTACTTACATACTTTCTTTACATTCATAATCATACGTTTTAAAGAGCCTTTCGCCCTATAACCTCACAGATATTATAAGGGTCTGGTCCCTAACATCACAGATATTATAAGGGTCTGGTCCCTAACATCACAGATATTATGAAGGGTCTGGTCCCTATCCTCACAGATATTGTAAGGGTCTGGTCCCTAACATCACAGATATTATAAGGGTCTGGTCCCTAACATCACAGATATTATAAGGGTCTGGTCCCTTGCTTTCGAATATTAGTAGGGTTCAGTTCCCTCTTCGTTACCATACAACCATGCATCATACCTCGAGTATTATTAGGGCTCGGTACCCTTTTCGTAACCATACAACCATACAACCGTCATTTCCTTCTTTTATTAACTTTATTACGTTCATACACATAAACATACATATCATACTTGCCATATTTATAACGTTACAACCTGACAGTACGTGCAATATCCGAAGATCGTTCACGAACCATCAAGCAATCATTCATACATATCACATATATCACATATGGCTTTATAACGTTACAACCTGACAGTACGTGCAATATCCGAAGATCGTTCACGAACCATCAAGCAATCATTCATACATATCACATATATCACATATGGCATACACTTATCATTTAGGATAAATGTATTAACAACACATCAAGTATGCACACAGCCCCGAAAACATAACAAGGAATGGGGCTAGAAACTCACCTGGATCCTGTTACGCTCGCCGTTGATCGTAATTCCTTTCTTTAACTGGGTTCGGCTAACTGTATAATATTTACACATATCAATTAACTACTACTACTCGTTTTGTATTTCTATCTATATATGACCCACAACGAACGGGGGTCCGGGGGCAGCGCCCCTGGCAGCGGGGTTCTAGGGGCGGCAGCCCCTAGCGGGGTCCAAGGGGCAGAGCCCCTGGCTGGGGTTAAGCTGCCAGGTCAGCTTGGAAAAATTTTATTTTCGATAAATGCCTTAACACATTTTCCATTAGGTTTTTAATTTATTTTATAAACGAACTTCACTTCAGGCGAAGTTAAACCTTAGGCGAACTTGGCTTCAGGCGAAGTTAAACCTTAGGCGAACTTGGCTTCAGGCGAAGTTATACCTTAGGCGAACTTGGCTTCAGGCGAAGTTAAATCTTAGGCGAACTTGGCTTCAGGCGAAGTTAAACCTTAGGCGAACTTGGCTTCAGGCGAAGTTATACCTTAGGCGAAGTTACGCTTGAAGGCGAAGTTCATCAGGCGAACTTAATCTTGCAGGCGAAGTTATCGCTGCAGATCTGTTTGCCCATAAATCCTTCGTTTCTTAGCCAAATAACTCGATTTTGGTACCCACGGAATCGTATGATCGGCGCCTACAAATCCCAACCATCAAATCGGCCTAAAATCGACGTTTTAGGGGTCCGATTTGGGCAGTTTGGGTTTCGGGTCCGGTTAACCCATTCAATCCTAACCATTTTCAGTAATATTAGCTTTGGTGGATTTGTTCTTACCTTACCAACTCAGATCTATCAACAAAATCTCGGGTCTCGGCTTCGAATCTTGATCGGTTAGAATGTGTGTGTTTTGAGGAGTGTGTGGAGTGTGTGTGGAGTTTGGTGAGAAATGAGATATTTTGGGATTTTGGGGGTATTTATATCCCTGAAATCCCATTCTCATTTATCCTATCTCAATTAATCCAAGTCCATGACCCGCTCCTACTCGATATTAATAATTAAAAACGCGAAATCACTAACATAACTTTCTTTATTCAACATTATAAATTTTAGGATGTTACATAAATTAATAAAGTTGGTGACTCAGGTATCATCGTATCTGTAATATAAAATGTTAGATTTAGGAAACATATATATATAGTTAAAAGAGAGGTTTTAGAATATTTTAACAAGTTGCAAAATCCATTTCTTTGGTAGCAATTTATCGTTAGGTAGACCTGAGTTTTTAATAATATAAACAAAAACCGATTAATCATTCGATCATGTGTTATAGACAAAGAGGAGCGTCAACTGTGTTTATATCATCATTTTTTGAAGGTCAAACGCCATTACAATTAATGTAATGTAGGAGCCAAAGGTAACGATGCACCTTTAAGTGCCATTGTAGTAACAAGATGAAGACATTAATGGTGGGATTCAAAACATAATGTCTTCATCTTGTTACTACAATGGCACCTAGATGTGATCTTGTTACTACAATGGCACCTAGAGGTGCATCGTTACCTTTGACTCCCACATTGCTTCAATTGTAATGGCGTTTGGCCTCAAAAAATGACGATGTAAACACAGTTGGCGCTCCTCTTTGTCCATGATTGAATGATTAATCGGTTTTGTTTATAATATTAAAATTCGGGTTTAGCTAACGATTTTTGTTTATATTATCAAAACACTCCACTCATATTTTTATTAAAAAAAATCTTAAAAATTATTTTTTTTTGTTAAGCCATTACACTCTTTTGAGAGCTTAGTTAGTTAATTCTTCTCACATGTGTAGCAGTGATGTGACGGCATTTTTCATTAACTAACCCCTTCCACAACACTCAGTCTTAATAATCAATATTAGCAATGTGCAATATCATTTATTTTTTATGTTTTGTTTATTTTTTATGTTTTGAATGATAACATCTTGTATATATATATAAACGGAGAGCTAAAGCAATTGCCAAAGCCTCAAAAACAACTTACAATATTACATTGAAATTATTAAGAGAAATGAAAATCACACCATTTTGACCGATTAATAGAAGCATCTTTTGCCATACGCATCACCCATGAGAAACCTAGGGGTGTTTGGTAGAGGGATTTGATTGGGGAGAAATGGAATTAGAAATATTTCTTTTGTTTGTTTTCCACTTTTCATTTCTATTTCTCTAAAACTAAAGAATTCCATTTCTCTTTAAAACAAAGAGAAATCCATTTCTCAGCAGCCTCCTCATAGCATGTCACCACCCCGTCCGTCTCCGGCCACCACCTCGTCTCCAAGTCTGCAACCGCCACCTCGTCTCCAAGTATGCAACCACCACCCCGTCTCCGCCGTTCGCAGTGGTGAACACAGAGATGGTAACCGGTTGTAGGTTGCAGGTGGTACGGGTGAACGGAGATTAGGGTTTCAAGTGGTGGTTCGTGGTAGGTTAGGGTTTTCAGATGATCGGGTGATTGTGGTCGCAGGTGGGTGACAGTGGTGGTGGAAATCAGCGGTGGTTGCAGGTGGCTTCTGATTATCATCATCATCGCCACCACAACCACCACCACAAAATCTCCAAAGAGGCAGTGATGACAGATCTGAGCCTCCTTTTTCTATATCTTATGTTCCAAAAATTTGAATCTTTTTAATTTCTTGTGTACTGTGGTTGAAGAAAGGGGTTTGGTGGCGGCAGCCGGTGGTGGTGGGCTGTGGTTGAAGAAAGGGCTGTGGTGGTGGTGCTGGTGGTGTGGGGCTGTGGTGGTGGGGCTGGTGGTGGTGGTGGGGCTGTGGTGGTGGTGCTGTGGTGGTGGTGCTGGTGGTGGTGGGGCTGTGGTGGTGGGGCTGCGGTGGTGAGTGGTGTCAGGTTGGGTGGAGGTGGGGTTGGGTATGGTAGAGTTCTCTGTTTATTTTCTCGTGTACCAAACAAGATAAATGATTCTCATTCTCCGTACCAATTTTCTTTCTCTACAATTCCATTTCCATTTCTATTTTAGTATCTTCTATGATCATTTGAATGATAAATTCTTTGTTGATAAAGATTTTGTTATTTTGAGCTTTCAAAATACACCAACAAGCTATCTTTATAATTGCCTCAATTAGTTTTCTTTTCTTGTTACATCTTGAAATGAATTTGTGACAGTTGAAAATGTATTCAAGTGAGAATGTGTATATGGGTTCAACTGACTTGGTCCAAACCAAATGCGCAACTTGGCATGAGACAAAGAGATGATCAAACGTTTCTTCAGAATCACCATATAAAGTATTAAAGTGCATAGATTCGATGTATATATATTCCTCTTAAGCAAAGCAACCCATGTAGGAATTTTTATTTTATGTAATAGCCCTTCAATTGAAAATGTTTATTTTGATGGGTACCCAATTGGCCAATTGTTCCAATCCACACACATTGAGTATGAATAAGCTGCTTTCGTTGTAGTTGATTTTTAAGCCAAACACCATAAAAAGCATCTCAAAATATGAGCTATGTGACGGAGGTTTGTGATTAGCCATTCACCAAGCAAAATATAACAAGTTTGCCATATACGATCCCCCATTTGGTAATTGAACACCACATAATAAAACCGAGATGGAAGCATTCTCGAGGATGGAGTTAAGAGCCTCCATCTAAAATAAAAAAAAAAGGTAAGACCGGAGATGATCGCCTTGTTTAACACCCTTCTCAACCAAAATTAATTACGATGTTGGGGAACCATCGTTAACGAGAACCGAAGTGCACAAACAAAGAAATGCAAACCGAGATTCAGGCTTTCCATTTCATTGGAAAGTTCAAGTGAGATAGAATTGAATTTATGAATTCCCATTAAGTGAGTCGAAAGCCTTCTCGAAATTGATCTTGAAACTCATGGCTTAATTTGAATTAGATTTGTTAATTTAAGAGAGGACATTTAATTGAATTTACATTCAAGGGACTCTAGCACTGAAATTAAACCTCAAATCAAGATAATGAAAAAGAATACTAGATTATGCCTTTTGTTTTGCAAGTGTTAGTTTTGGTTTGTTTTGATACCAAAGAACCATTTGCATATACAGGGAATAAATGCTGAAATGTCATTCTAGTATTTAATTCTTGAGTTGAAAGACGTTTTTTTTTCCGAACTATAAACGAGTTGAATGACGTTTGACTATCTAAGTTACATTTTAATGTAATCGCTAATCACTTCCTTGCTTATTTATAATTTTATTAACATATCAGTTACGTTGAAACTCAGTCCTAAGTTAAAACTCATATCAATAATTTATTTATTTATTTATTTATTTTTCTTTCACAAAATTTTCACCAGGTAATAAGTTTACATTCAAATCGAAATTGACATTTCATAATTCAAACAAAATATGAACCAACAATGTTTGGAACTCTCCAAACAAAATTAAAAGAATGTTTTTTGATTTCGTTATTTGCATACTAACAAACGAACCAAACTTCAATAAAGGTTACCAAAATAATTCTCTATCATTGTTTTAAAACATATATCTAATAAATCTAACATCAATAATTGATTGATGCATTTTTGTCTGGGTCAAACCAACAAATAATGCAACAAAAGCAAGCTTTTAATGACCGAAAGTAACATGACAACTAATTTCTTTTTTATTATTAACAGCAAATATTCCCCCCTCCCCCCCCCCCCCCCCCCAATTTTACCACCCCATGTCTTAAGTCCTTTCTTTTCTTCTTAATAATACAATAAATAATATATACGACAGGGGAAGGTTAACGTACAAATGAATTTAACGTGCTAAACATGATAATCAAGTAGGGTAATTATATATACAAGTAGAGTAATGATGTAATTACATTATGATGTAATTACATCATTACTCTACTTGTATATATAATTACTCTAATTGATTATCATGTTTAGCACGTTAAATTCATTTGTATTCGATCTAAACCCTATATACGACATATAACTTTTAATATTATCATTTAATAATACAATAAGTAATATATTTTCTTGGAAATAAATGCAACAAATAAAACATTACAAATGATATTTTTAACACAGATAATTTGTTACAATTTTTTTTCTCTAGACGCAGCTCAAGTAGAACAAACAATCCTCAAACATGGTTAAAAGACAGAAAATAATTGAACACTGAATTTGGATATGAAAACTTTACAAGTAATCAAATCATCTTCACAAATGTACCACCTCTTGAAGGTTACAAATTATATTGTGTAAAACATATGAAATTGTTATCAATTTAATTCAGGATAACTGTTTGAAAACGTCTGCAATTATTATTAATTTTTGTATCTGATTAGCATGTTATTTACAGTGGCGGATCCAGGAATTTTTTTTGGGTGGTTCACTACTTTTATATGTTTCAATTTCACCGAGTCGGGTATATAAAATTTCGGGTCGGTTTGAGGTTCGGGTCGGTTCGATGGTTCGGGAAAAGTTCATTACATAATCTTGTTTTCACCATCATTTTAGCAAGATCGCCTAAGCCACTCAAGTTGGCAAACCGCTTATCTTCTTTCACGTTAGTAATGTAGTGGCCAAGTTCATATACAAGCTTCTCCTTTTCATCAAAATCAAAATCACATGGATACATCTCGGCCAAGTTTATCAAGTTTACTTTACTAAAGGCACTAAAATTACAAGACGGGCTCAAAGAACTCATATTAGTAAGCAATTTAGTGGTTACCTCATTAAAGCGGCTTCCAAGCTCTTGAATTTGCATGTCGAGAACCGTGTTGAAATTATTAACCACATAATGATGACGATTGGTGATACCGGTCTTCTTTCTTTTAAATCTCGGGTCAACATTCTCTTCATATTCAAAATACCTACAAATCAACAATTTCAAACTAACAAATTTAAAACTAAGAAACTAACAAAAACTAACAAACTAACAAATTAAAACCAATAATCATTAAGGCTTTATTTGAAATAAATAAAAAAAATAAAGGTATTCACATAAGTTTATTTAGTGAAATAAATAAAAAATAAAGTTACAATTACAAATATCAAAACAAATTTTCACTCAGACAAATCGTCGAACAGGTGGAGGGCATCCCTGGATTCGGGAATCGTCATAACTCATAAGAATTAAGAAGGACTGGGTTGGATCAACATGAATCGGATAACTAGAATACAACACTCTCTTTCAAAAAGATTTTCACAAAGCAAACTACTTTCAATAATCATTTCGAATGGATTAAATAAAATGAATCATACAAGAAGCAAAAAAATACCTAACAGGAGGCGGACGGCGGTGTGCCACTGCCGGACTAGTGAGCAGAGCAAGCAAAAAAAGGTTTTTGTTGGAATTGATTTTTATGGGGGCAAGGATTGCCGGATTGGTTCAGGGGTTTGAAACCAGTGACTGATTCAATCAGAGGCGGAGGCGGACGGCGGTGTGCCACTGCCGGAGTGGCTGAGCTGAGCCTGAGGGTGGAGCGGTGGACAGAGGACAGAGGCGGCTGCAGCTGCTGAGGACCATGAGGACACGGATTGGTTCAGGGGTTTGCCTGCTTTGCTTATCAGCTTATGTTATAAAAAACCCTAACAGGACTTAGGGTAACTTAGTAAAAAAAAAAAAAAAAAAAACTGTTAAAAACGGGAATAGAACCTGCGACCTCCGGGTTACAAAACCCACAAACTACCATCCGGGCAAGCACTTTATATGTTTTTAAGATGGTTCCTGTATAATTTATAGGGTGGTTCCTTTATTATTTTCTATATATAAATACACTATAATTTCGAAACTCGGGTGGTTCCGCGGAACCACCCGTTACTACCGTAGATCCGCCCATGGTTATTTATATTGTCAATGATCCCTAGCATAAGTGATTGATGTGAGGCACCCAAAGACTACATGTAAAAAAGTGAGATGTATTGGGTTCAAGTCTCAGATAGTCACATGTGACAAAAGATAGAGGAGTTTCAGATTGGGCCGGTGAGCTTTCTAATTAGAGTGGAATGAAGATGATCGGGTGAGTCAATGACCATTAGAAAAAAAATAGCATACTTTTTGTATTTATTTATTTTTTGAACGAAGAATTTATGTCATCTTGAATACTTGATCACGAAAAATAAATAAAAGTGACCATTACGTACTTCATTTTTAATTTATTTTTTCTGTATAGAAGGATGTTAATCGAAAAAAATCTCTTGTAGATATGTCAAGACAATTTCTTTTGGTGTTTACATGACTCACCTTTTATTTGCTAGGGAATTGATCATGATTTCCACGTCAGTTGGTCACGTTTCCTTCTTATAGGATATGCCTAACAACCTATTTTGTACGACCATGTGTCATAGGCTTTGCTCGGAGACTGGAGTTCGTGCTTTGTAAAGGGAATTGTCTCCCATTAGTTTTAAGGCCATCGGTTATGGACTTGTGTGTCATTTAGGTACTTGTACCTCGGATTATGGATGATCTATAGGGTAATCCTTTCATTTATCGTTGCAATATGTTTTTATATTTTTGTGTGAGTACATATTTATGTTACATTAAGTGGTCTAATTTGATTGTATTAGAATAGTAATTCCCTACACGACCATAGATGGGTTATGCAAATAATTAGGTTTTGTATGTAATTTCTAACCCAGTTAATCAATAAACCGGTCATGTTAACGTTGGCATGTTTAACTCTTTTAATTAAACATGCACTTGGATTTACACGTTACACTTAAATAAAACATGTTAACCTATTAACCCGTTTAAAATAAAAAATAAATAAATGTATATTTTGTATGATCACGTACCCCACCAATTATTTACAACCAATTTAACTAGTTTACAACTTGTTTAGATGAACGAGTTATAAAATAGTGTTTAGGTTACACGATTCAAATGTGCTTTGTTAGGATTTGCATGTATGGTGAGAATAAATGCATAGGTCACATTTGGTCTTCAAAAGTTATCCTCAAAAAATTGTAAACCAGTGATGTTGATGTAGATTATAAAAAAATCATCGAAGCATCTCCACGATCCTTGTTCACTTTGTATCTCTACACATCTCGTGGAGGTTAGCAAAGTGGGTTAAAATCCTAAATCATTAATGCCATTTTAATACTATATTTCAAGCCATGTTTATTGTTATAACATTAATAATCATTTATAAGTTAATTAAGCCTATTTTCTATAAGTATAAATATAAGCTTGGTTTGCTGCAAGATGCTTTTTATTTTAAATATTATACATAAGCCCCTTTTTGTGCTCGTATGGGACATCTGAAATCTTGAAAACGGCTCTGCTAGAGACATGGACTTGTACGTGTGAACTCGTGGCAGATAAAGTTATCTAGCATAAGAAGCTTGTACAAAACCTGCTTAGAAATCGGTACTTGTATTTTAATATTTAATTAGAAATAGACTAGATAAAGCATATGATACAATTTCAGAGCGCAAATACAAAGAAACAATAACTATGATACACAAGTTGATTTTAATAAATAATACATAGGAAATATGCATATGTTGTACTAAGTAACAAAAAAATTCTTAAAATGAAATGAAAATTTGTTTTATATTAATCCCATTAACTCCTTTAGGCTGAGTGTAATGGGGCGACGAATTTGGGCGATGGGGGCGATTTTAGGGGGGAACACCGCCCTCCCGGGCGATACTGGGGCGAATTGGGGCGGGGGCGGGATGTTTTTGTCACCGGAAGGGGGGGGAATATATTATTATTTTATGCATATGTGTGTGTGTGTGTTATGTGTTATATATATACATATATATATAGGGAAAGTATAGATAGAAAACTTGGTTGAGTTGAGAAAACCATAGAAACTTGATTGTGTGGTTCTAAGAATGCCACTTCTATACTTTTTGTTATTTTAATTCAAAATTCGTAAGGGCAAATTAGTCTTTTTAACCCCAAATGTTTCTCTCTCCTGACAAACAAATATATAGATTTATCTCTTTTCTTTTTTAATCTTTTCATATCTTCTTTATCTATCTCTCTTCATCTTCATCTATCTCTATCTTCTTTTTTAATTAATCAAACAATCAATTTATTTATCCTTGCTAACTAGAAGTTCAAAGGCCTAAATATCGCCTCCGATGATGGTGACTAGTTTTTGGCAACCCTTTCGGTCTTCTAGTCAAGCTCTCATGAGTCGAGATCTCGATTGAATGTCTCGATTTCGTTGTTCAAGATCCTTGATTTTGAAGAATTTAAGGTGGGGTAGGATGTTCGAGATCCAAATAATTGGTTTGTCTCGAATATATATATTTTGGAAGATGAAGAATGAGTTGTTAAATCATACCAATGAAAAAAGTTTTCTTGATAAATGACATAAAAGTTTTCATGAATATATGAAGATTTAAATTCAATCTTTTTTTTGAAATAAAAATATAGAAAGAGAAAAAGCACATAGGAAAAAGAGTATGTTACGAGAAAAAAATATGTAGGGCATACTACCTTTTTTTATATTTATTTATTTATATTTTATGTTTTCTTTATATTTTATTTATTATTTATAATTTATATAAATTTAAATCTTGGCCGGATTAAATATCTTGTTGGATGATAGGGATTTGAATATTTAAATACTCAATATTAAAATGTATCAAAAGTAAAAAAGTTGTACTTTTCATCATTTTTAAGTGTGTACTATTATTAAACAAATAAAATATATTATTTTCTATTAATTTATGTCACCATCACTTTTAAGGGTCTACTATTCATCTAGTCTTATCAAATTATGTTTATTGTTTATTAAGTAATTAAGGAAGATTCATAAAAAGTGTGTGAATTAAATAATGGTATCAACAAACTTAATATCGAAATCCATATTTTAATATCTGTGCTAAGTATTAATATTTCGATACAAAAAAACATATGTTTTTTCATATTAAAACATACGTTTATAGAAAAGTGTAACATATGTTTTGCATATTAAAACATACGTTTATAGACAAATGTAACATATGTTTTCGATGCAAAAAAACATATGTTTATTAATATTTCGATACAAATAAAGTGTGTAAATGGTCCACTTAAATAATAATATTTCGATACAAAAAAAACATACGTTTTTTCATATAAAAACATACATTTATAGAAAAGTGTAACATATGTTTTGCATATTAAAACATACATGTATAGACAAGCGTAACATATGTTTTAAAAATGTACGTATATATTTTTAAAAAGCTGGATAATAATATTTTCCAGTACAAACTCTAAACACCACCCCACCCCACTGTCTTATTTTTCCAGCAAAAAATAAGATGAAGATTTATTACCAAATTCAAGATTTCTTCAAGAATTGCAACAAAATCAAAAAAGTTGGAATCTTTTTAAGGACCAACAATAAACAGAAGAATGAAGCTATTTTTCTACTCTAAAATAACAAATTTCAAAAAATATAAAATAAGATTCAAATCCAAACAAAATTTTAAAGAATATCTCAAAAAACAAAAATACTAAAACGATCAGATCTGAACTATGTCGACATAGTACCTTAAAAAATAGAAGAAAAAAAAACTAAAAACGACGAGATCCCAGCAGCTTTCATCCATAAAATCTTGTTCAGAACATTGTCAATATAAAATCTTCAGATCTGAACCTTTTGTAGAGAAAATCCACCGGATCAAATGGTAAACGATCGACCGCCGCTACATGGAACTTTTCGATACACCAAGGCCTTCGCCGCCGTCATCACCTTCCGATACACAAAGGCCTTCGCCGCCGTCATCACCTTGGATCTTGGCTCCGATATGCTTTGGATCGTGGTTTTGATAGAGAAAAATGGAACATGAAAGATGAAGGAAGAGAGAGAGAGAGAGAGAGAGAGAGAGAGAGAGAGAGTTTTGGTTTTGAATTATTGGTTTCGAATAATGAAAAGAGAGAGAGAGAGAGGGGTCTTTCATCTACATCTCTTGACTAGTGACATAAAGCAAGAATTGTAAATTGTCCAAATTGCCCTTTTGTACCTTTTTTATGTTTTATTTAATTACAAAATAAGACTTTTTTAAATAATCCATTCTCAACCATCCATTTATCAAGATCAATGGCTAGCATAGGGTTTACATGGTTTTCTCAACTGGAGTGGGTTTTCATTTTAAACTTTCCCTATATATATATATATAAAACTATTTGTAGCCCCTACACCATTACACCCTAAAAAACCACTTCCTATCATTTGCTGACTGGGCGCCACACAGCGCAAAACGCGATAGACCCTCTACTACGCATAGCTTTAGAAACAAAAAAGAAGGGAACAACATAACCTATGTTATGTACTTATGTATATTGTCCTCCATGGAAAATAAGCAAACCTAACTCTATAAAAAGAACTATCCATCTAGAACTAACCCTTCACGCCAGCTCATCACAACTCTTATAACAACAACAATATTATTATCATCTTCAATGCTCGTGACAAGTTCACGTTCTTTGCCACTTAAGTCAACATACAACCCCTAACTGAATTCGTACTCGAGGGCAATAATGCACACCCTAGGATCATCAAATTATACGCGGCTGGACGATCGAAAAAGGTGAAGATTAATAAAAGGTGATCAATTATTAAAGAAGATGATGATGTACGTTCCATTAATGGAAAGGTGAAAAAGGAAGCCAACGAACACTGTCACATTAATAGAAAGCAAATCTTTGTGGTGGTATGTGTTTCTATGGCTCAATTTAAGGCAGCATTGATTGTAGATGACAGTTGTGGGGTGTTTAGTTTTGACCCACCATGTGCTTGTGAGTTAGCTTTTTGTGTGTATATATACATGTGTTATCTGCATGCATGGTTCATAGGTTACTTGGTTGTTTTTGAGTGATGGGTACTGTACGTGGTTTGCTTGTGTTGTTTGTGGTTTTGTTTGCTTTTGTTGGGGTGGTTTTGGGTGATTCGGGTGAGGGTGTGAACGATGAGAAGAATTTGTTTGGGAAGCCGAAATTCGGGTTTAGGAAAGGTTTAGGTCATGGGATATATAAGAAGGGGTTTAAGCATTTTGGTAAAGGTGGTGGTGGAGGTTTAGGAGGTGGTGGTGGCATTGGTGGCGGTGGAGATTATGGAGGAGGTGGTGGCATTGGTGGTGGTGGAGGTACAGGAGGTGGTGGTGGAGGTTATGGTGGTGGTGGTGGACTGGGAGGTGGAGGTGGGATAGGCCACCATAAAGGTTTAGGAGGTGGTGTTGGAGGTGGATATGGTGGAGGTGGTGGACTAGGTCACCATAAAGGTTTTGGAGGAGGTGTTGGAGGTGGCCTAGGTCACCACCATAAAGGTCTTGGGGGAGGCGTTGGAGGTGGATATGGTGGTGGTGGAGGGCTAGGCGGTGGCGGTGGTGGAGGACTTGGTGGAGGCGGTGGTGGCGGACTTGGAGGAGGTGGAGGACTTGGTGGAGGTAGTGGTGGTGGACTTGGTGGAGGCAGCGGTGGTGGACTTGGCGGTGGAGGTGGACTTGGTGGAGGCGGTGGTGGCGGACTTGGTGGAGGTGGTGGTGGAGGCCTAGGTGGTGGTAGTGGCTTTGGAGGTGGTTCTGGTGGTGGGTTTGGAGCTGGTGGAGGCGCTGGTGGTGGAGGAGGTCTCGGAGGCGGCGGTGGTGGTGGCGGTGGTTTTGGAGGAGGTGGTGGTACCGGTGGAGGTTTTGGAGCAGGTGGAGGCTTTGGAGGTGGTGGACGGTAGATGACTACATGTAATGATGGAGTCAATAACTACATTTAGAAATCTATTCTATTATTTGCAACAAAATCCTTGATTGCATTTGTACTAGTTAAGAGTTGTATTGTTTAAAATGTTTCCCAAACTAAGGTTTATGTTTGATTAGTGTCATTTGTTTCATGTACTTGTTGATTTTGTCAATAAAATGTCATATCATATTATCATATATCTCATTCAAATTAATTAAAGTTTCTTGTGTGATGCAAATATCTTTTAATGGTGTAGGGGCACTCATAATGAATTAAAATCGTGTCATAAAGTTGTCACTAGAAATAAAGGGATGACATTGATACCATGGACAATAGAGTAGATGGGAAGATAAGATTCAACAATGCAAAGGTTGTAGCAACCGATCAGTTTTATTAACGTGTACGTAGGATGAGCTTTGATGATTCTAATCTCGTGGCTAATTACTTATTATCTATTGGGTTCTTGGGTAGCCTGTGATTATGGGTACTAGGAACTCTTTTTATGCATTATATCGGTAAATTACTTATTGATGATCTCGATCCAAACCGAACCTTACCTTAAATTAACTTCAAAGACAACTTGGAATATCAAATGCTTAAGTACAAATATAAAATTTTTATGATTTATTAAAACTTAAACTAAAAACAGCTTTAAAGCCAAAAAAAACCACCCATGCCTCCATCATCAATGGTGGTGGCAGGATGATGAGGGTGTCCCCAACTGATAACAGCAAGGTGTGAGCGCAAATGGGGCTAAGGTTGCACTCAATAGGTTGGGGTGGCGATGATAGAAGTGGTGACCGATAGATGGTTGTGGTGATGGCGTCTAAAGTGGCAAGAGCAGGGTGGGAAACAGTTTTATCAATAGTGGTGTGACTGTGACCAATAGGTGGTTGTCCTAGTGATATATTATTCCAAATACTTGATTGTTTTGTCACCCAAACTTGTTACAAATTTAAAATCCTTTAATAGATTCGGATTCCTATAAATTACTTTGAATTCCATATCTTTTTGTCAACTTCCTATTCCAACTCTTTCGCAAATTTTAATTCCTTAACAAACAATAAATAAAAAAAATTAGGCAAACCAAACACACTATCTAATGGCAAAGGTGTGGGTTCTAGTCTCATTTGAGACATGGTGGTAAAATTGGTGGAAAAAAAGGACACAAAAAATGTACCATCTAATAATCGAACAAAGAACCCCATTACTCATTTCCATTGCCTTTCCTATTCCTTTCCATTATTAACATCAATATCTAAAAATCTCGAGAAATCAAATGTGAGAAAACAAACACAATCCGCATCATCACATGCTAACATAAATCGCAGTGGCATGAAAAACTATTTTTGTAGAAACAAAATAATGTTTACCCGCTTTCTCTATGGATGTGAGTTGTGAGGAACAACGAACTGAAACAAGTTTAAAGGTTGGTCTTCGGTTTACCAGCTGCAGCAATACGCCTTGTGACAGATCGCATTGTAACAAACTCCTCTGCAGACGACGGGTGTATCCCCACCTGACAAAAAAAAATCATTTTTTTTACAAATTTATAAAAATAAGATCATACAATTTATATTTAATTATCTAGTTGGTATAAGCTCACCGTGCTATCAAATTGTGCTTTTGTTGCTCCACATTTGAGTGCAATAGCAATTCCCTGTGAAATATTAACATCAATAAAAGCGGTCTTGCTGAGTTGGACGGGCCGAGTGGGTTAAGTAAAAGGTTAAAATATGAAACTATGGGTATGGTTCAACACAAACCGGTTGAACCTAGATACATTATGTGAAAATATTTATAGAAACTTATTTATAATTAGTGAGTCACATACGATTGGAAAGATTATACTACTTCTAAGGGTGTAAATGAGTCGAGCCGTTCGTGGGCTACTCGAGATCGGCTCGCTAAAAGATCCATGGGCTACTCGAATCGGCTTGCTAAAATCTCAAAGTGAAGCGAGCTTAAACGAGCTCAAGCTCAACCCGAGGCTCAGCTAAGCTCGCAAGCCTAAACGAGCTTGTTTTTTATACAAGTATAATAACTTTTATTTTATTATAACAAGTAAATAGTATAACAAACATTATTGGACATGAAATTATAATACAAATACCTAAATAATATCTAATTTGTTATATAAAATTATAGTTATAAATATATATTAATTATATTTGTTCATAATAAAATAAATTAATATAAACGAGCTGAGCTCGAGCTGTACTGCATTTAAAAGCTGAGCTTGGGCTTGTTTACACTGCTAGTTACTCCTATAATAGTCAAACTTTTCTAAAAGAACATTTAAAATGTTTTATGTACTTGTGATCATTTAAAGCTACAAGAGTGATTAGACTTACCTGCATAATTTCTGGTGCATCAGGCCCACACATAGATGCACCGATAACTTTATCGGTCTCAGCACTGACAATAAGCTTCATGAGTGTCTTCTCTTGCCGTCTAGACATATAAAAATGCAGATTACGAGTTAAAGTTGATACATATCATTAGAAGTGGCAAAAACATCTGTCAGTCAGGAAATGGATCAAAATGAGCTACCTGTTTTGGTATAGGTAAAAATAGAACAGGTGAAAGTACGATAACAATAACATCAATCATTCAATGAAAGTTATTTAAAGGTATGCATAGAAAATACACTTTTGACAGATTTCATCAGTTCCATTTTAGATACGTTTATGTTGTGATTTAACCCGTTTGACCAAATTGAGGATGAATAAAACACAACCCAAACCAACGCGTATATGGGCCCCATTCACTTTATGACAAAGAAGTTGCACATGTTCACTTACCCAGAGATGGAGTTCTTCATAGGATTAAATGTTGATGTGAACACCAAAATGTCTCCATTACCTTGCTCTATGGCCTGTTCTTCACTTAGTCCAACAACAGAGAGCGGTGGTATGCTGAAATGAAAAATAAATTCTGAAATTGTGAAATTTTTACATTTGACACCTAAAAAAGAGAAAAAAAAATGATATGTTACCAAAAAACGGCACATGGGATATTGCTATAATCAGGCTTGCTAGGTTCATTACCAAAGACAGTTTTCTGTGTAACACAATAGTGAAATTTAGATAATCACCAACTGTTTATTATATAATTGCATTTATAAAGAAGCCACAGAGAAGACTGAAATCACATACAGCAAACAAAGATCCCTCCAACAAGGCGACAGGTGTCAGATTCATACGGTTTGTAACATCACCTATGGCCCAAATGCTAGGCACATTGGTGTGAGAATACTCATCAACCTGAAAATTCAAATTCACAATTAACTATTTTCATAGTGCTAATCCAGATCCAACAGTTATCTTGCTACACACATTTAGGGGTGTGAATGGATCAGATTGGGTCTGTTTTGGCTAAAACCAACCAAAACTGAAAATACAGTTTTAGGAAACCGATTGGTTTTAGATTTTGGTTTTACGTATGGTTTAGCTAGGCTATGGGTCAGTTTCGGTTTTTCATTTGAGGCCAAATTTTGGTCTAAACTTTTTATTAGCATCTTATTAATGAATTTGGGCTTGAAAAGTTTGGCCTAAAATGAAACTGGGCCTGAAACTTTGGGCTTAGATTTTTTTGTTAACTGCTTATTAATGAATTTGGGCTTGAAAACTCTGGTTCAAAATAATGAAATGCGCCTGCAACTTTTAGCCTAATATTTTTGTTAACTGCTTATTAATAAATTCAGACTTGAAATTTTGGCCCAACAAAATGAAATTGAGTCGTAAAGCCAAAAACAAACATTCAAACAAGTTCGGTGTGATGCTCAGGTTCAGTGTGATTCGACTGCCAAGTTCGGTTCGACGTGATTTGATTTTCCGAACGATGCATAACCAAACCCGAACCATTATTTTTTGTTAATAAACAAAACAAAACAGTCGGTTATTTTGTTTTGTCTGTTAATTTGTCGTTTTTTTTTGCTCAGCTTTGCACATTCCAAACATCATAAAAAATTAGGGAAATGAAGTATAAGGATTTATTGGAAGAACCTTCACTGCTCCTATACTGTCAACTTCAACACCTACAGCTTGTAAATTCAATCTCTTTGAATTAGGGATTCTCCCTGCAGCCATACAAAGACAAAATGTAAGATTGAAATTTAAATTTTGCATCGTTTAACAATAATGACTCTTTTATGAGAATATAAAATTACCAGTGGCGAAAAGTACAACATCTGCCATTAATTCTTCACCATGATCTGTAGTAACTTTTATGCCATCCGCTGTTTTCACCAGCTGAAACGCATGCATTTAACTTAAATAAATTCAAGATTCAATAAATTAGTGGTACAAATTTAAACTAAAAGAAGTAATAAGACCTGCTTCAAATTTGTCTGTGGGTGCAAAATTATTCCTCTTCCTTCAAGATTTCTTGCAACCAAAGCTCTCATTTCATCATCAAAACCCCTGTAATGATAAAGTCAAAATGTTTACTAAAGATGTCAATTTGATAACTTCATCAAGATGAAGTAAACTATTTATATTATAAATAGATTATAACCTTAATGGAAGTTCCTTTCTAAAACATTGATTCACTGTGGCGCCCATTCCACGCCAAATTGAAGCAAACTCAACCGCAATATACCTGATTGGATACAAGAATCCGTCATCTAAATTACATTCCTTAGCTGAAAACTGTTTATAAGTCAGCATACCCTCCACCAAGTACAACAACACGCTTTGGTAACTCATCCAAGCTCAAAGCCTCATCAGATGTTATTGCTAACTCCTAAATCACAAACGGAAAAAGTAAATACAATATTATGTATGGAAATCATTAGATGTTATACATAATTACGTTATATAACCAATACTGAAGTGAAAATTATCTGAACTTTTTATTGCTTTACCTGTCCCGGGATATCTAGACGTTGTGCCCTGCTACCAGTTGCTATCAGTATATGTTTTGCTGAGTAGGACAATTTGGTCCCATCTAATTGTATCACTTCCACCTCATTGGGTCCCACGATTCTTCCCTCACCTTCAAAAAGTTTGACTCCAGCATTTGAAAGTAAGCGTTTGTATATCCCATTTAGCCTCAGTATTTCTTCAGTCTAAAACAGAAAAAATGTGATGATGAAAAAGCAAAAGTAGCAATTTCAGCCCATGCACTTCTGAAATGATATAACTTTTCTAATCACTTTCATTATATACAGAATAATAGAAGATTAAAATTTTATTGAAGATCATTGAAGATCGAAATAGTATAATATGAACTACTCATAAGTTGGTTTATAAAGTAGTTGCATACAATGTCTACTAACATAACAAGTCAAGATCGATGTAGAAGCACAAAGCTAACACTATTAATGGTACTAACACGGAAAATTTTATTATTATAAGATTAGCAAAACCCATGTGTGCTGCAATGTGTATAATTGTTTTCTTTAGGTTGAATTGAATTGACTTTACAGGTTATAATAAGGAAGGAAATGAAAGAATGAAAACAACTCACTATACTATGATATAATAACAGGAACACGTTTGCTACCAAATATATAATAAACGAAACTTTATAGGTTTGATTAGGGGTGAGCAAAAAACGGTTCGGAACCGTCAGAACCGAGGAACCGGAACCGAACCGGTGCCTGAGAACCGCTAATGTGTGTTACCTTACGGTTCTCGGTTCTCAGAATTTGCATTAAACAGTTCCCGGTTCGGTTCCGGGTAAAACCGGTGGTTCTAGACTTGGAACCGAAGAACCGGAATATTAAAAACGTTTTAAATAAATTTACCAATCCCCATTTTTTATAGAGTAACTTATTAATCGGCATCCATTCAATTATTTTTCATTCAAATCTTCTTTCTTTGCATTCAAGACCTAACAACCATGATCAATGTTGATTTAAGCTATGAAGGTAATTTAATCTAAAATGATATGATCTTCCATTAATCTATCGTTTCTAATGATTTATTTAACTTCAACAATTATGTTTTAATAAAAAATATAACGGATGTTAATGTTGTAATCTAAATTAGTTTTACCGTGAAATAAAACATACAATTGTATAAACTTGTTTTGCAATTTGCAAAGTTTGCATAACTCATTTGATAAATAAACGATCAAACCGGTTCTAGCCAGAACCGATTTGCGAGAACCGGCTTTAGCGGTTCTGGAACCGAACCGGTTTACTATAATAGGTTCCGGTTCTATTTTTCACTCATTTTCGGTTCCGGTTCGGTTCTCGCGGTTCTGAACCGTTGCACAGCCCTGGGTTTGATTACTCAACTGAAGGCACTCATTTGATTGGCTAAAGATGATCACGAGAAGAAAAACAATAAATGTACATGTAGTTGATCTTATTTATAACATTTTTATAACACTTAATAATATAGGATGCAGTTGTGTCTTCAAAAACCAAAAAGCTTGCTTAATAGGATTAACAAAGTCTTAAGGCTCGTTTAATTTGGGATGGAAAGAATGCCAGATAACAAGCATGCAAGTAAAGATTAAAAGCTTGGTAGAAATATCAATTATGCTAATGTTATAGAAACTTAAAAACTAAAATAGAAGAAAATTAGGATTAAACTGAATCAACTAAAATATGTGTAAGATAGATTGCGTAGATAAAAGAATAAAATAAATACAATTTAAATTATGGAGTATTTAATGCTCATTAATCTTAATACAAACACCAAAACAAATAAGTTCCAGTGCGTAAGGATGACAAAAGTATCACAATATCAGTACACAAATATTGACGATCATTTCTTCGAAAAAAGGACATCAAATGACAGAATAAAGATAGAAGAGAAAAAGTTGTTTAAAAACATTATCTAACTTCTACAATTTACATCTTGCAATAAATTTTTAAAAATATTCAACACATACGATTCTGTCTTTTTACATATTGAGGGGTTGTAGATGAAAACTTTATTCAACAAGCACATGTCAGTTCATGTTGTAAAAAAACACATAAATGCTAAAATTTGATGATAGTAGAAATGCAAAATTCGCTAATAACCTTAATCCATTTAATTTGATGAAAAGGAATAACAAACTAGCAAAGAATTTAAAATGGTTTAAAAAAACTCTTCAGAACAAACCTTCTTGTGCAGTAACTTTTTCCAATCAAAATCAACCTTCTCATTCACTTTCCATCCATACTCCCTTGAATCCTACACAAGATGAAACAGAGGTAAATAAAAAAATATTTGTAAAAAGAAAGATTATAAAGTATATTAAGTAACAGCACAACATAACATCAAACCAAAACTTCATCATATAAGAAACAATCCATTTCAGTGATTTCTTAAAGAAACTAAAAAATACCTGAATTTCAGGCCCAAAATTTGCTCCATAGACCAGAATCTTTTTAGGAACACACCCACGAATCACACACCTGCACCACATGTAAACATTATACATGCACCACTAAAGTGTGTGATCCTTAATCATCCCATAATAATATTCAGATAAATATGAAATACATGTAAAAATAATAAATGATATATTACTAAAGGTACCACTCTAAACATAAAGCTGACAACTTACGTTCCTCCAACACCCCCAATAACCTCTGAGCTGACTGGATGAAATGGGAGCTCACAAATCCCAACCTTGCAATAAAATTTGTGAAATAGATTAATAATAGGGTTAATGACAAGTCTTATATTTGATACAACACTAAAATTTAACATAAGTATCAGAAATTATCCAACGATAGGCTGTTCACTGTTGTTTAATACACTATTTTATGATGCAAGTGCAAGCTGAATGAAGGGTTGGATAAAACTTCAATGTAAATATGTTCTGTCTGGTAAACCCTTGTAACTATGGCTGTAAGCCTGTACCGAACCGAACCGAACAAGGCTTTGCTCATATTCTTCCGTTAAGCTTTTATTGGATAAATGAACGGCTCACAAACAGTTATGTCCATTCATTAAGGAACTGAGCTTGTTCGTGAACAGTTCACAAACACAAATGAACACAAACAATGCTTTTATTTGATTTGTCTACCCAAAATATTTTTGTAATTTTAACAGTCATATTGGTATGTTAATTTTACACATAAACTAATCACAAAAAACTCGTATATAATTTTATTTTATAGTAAATAATTTTGCTTAAATTTATATGATAAGATCAGAAAAGTCACTAAAAAGTATTAAAAGACCTTTAATGAACAAACATAAACAAACAAACATTAACGAACATAAACAAACGTAAAACAGACACATTATCGAGCGTTCACGAATACAATTGAATGGACATAGCTTCTGTCCGTGTTCGTTCATTTAGTTAACCAAACAAAATTCCTCATTCATTTCCATTCATTTACTAAACGAGCAATCATAAACAGGGCCGGCCCGTATGTATAAGCAACCCAAGCTAGGGCTTTGGGCCTCCACATTTTTTGGGCCTCAATTTATAAAATAAAAAAAAACTGTCATTTATATATAATTATTAAGTTAATGAACTTCATAAACGTTGCTGCTGTATCGTGATGGTAAAGTGCAACTGGGCTATTCTGTTTGACCTGAGATCGAGACTCATCCCACCCAGAAATTTTGTTTTTTATATCTTATCCAAGATAAAAGTATTCCTTCTATATTAATTTCCAGCATTTCAAGTGTATTTCATTTATCTTAAAATGATGATTAATATATTAATTTATAACCTTAATATATACATTTGTATTCGGTTGTAGGCAAAGTTTGAAAGATTAAAATCAAACTTTACGCTCATTTTTCTTTTCTAACAATTATGATGATATGGGATCATTATAATTGTAAACATCCATGTTAATATATGTTTGAGTGTGTGGTGTTGTCCAAATATATATATTTTTAACATCTCTAATCAAGTAATTTTGTGTTTTGTTCTTAAAACGTTTGCAACCTGGTTGGTTTTGTTTATGATACAAATCTAATTTTGTCATGTAATAATTATGTTATAAAGTAAAGCCTCTAAATAGTAGAGGTGCACAAAAAACCCGAACCCGGAACCGGACCCGAAATAAATACCCGGAACCGGTTTTTCTAATACCCGAACCCGTACCCGACCCTACCCGTAGGGTACGGATAGGGTATGCATTTTGGCACTAAAACCCGATCCCGAACCGGACCCGATTTGTACCCGGTAATACCCGAAAACCCGATTTGTACCCGGTAATACCCGGAACCGGGGTTTTCCAATACCCGAAACCGGGTATTTCAAATACCCAATGTATACCCGAAAAATACCTTAAAAATACCTCTAAAAAGTGTAAACTTTTAAAAAATCCAATCTATACCAAAAAAATACCGGAAAAAAACCCGAAAAAACCCGTAAATAGGGGTTTTCCAATATCCGATAATAGGGTATTCAAATACCCGGTTTTAGAATACCCGTTTCTATACCCGACCCGAACCCGATGCATAGGGTATGGTTTTTAGAGACAATACCCGACCGAACCCGACCTGACTATTACCAATACCCGGTCATACCCGAACCCGGGTATTTAAAAAACCCGATTTGTGCACCTCTACTAAATAGAAAGGGGACTATTTTAGTTTTATATCTAACCTATTCATTTAAATAATAGTGAAACCAAAAGGAATAATATATAGACAGGTACGAATTCACAATAAATTATCAAGGCCTTGGATTTTTTATTCGCTTTGGGCCACCAAAATGGTTGGGCCGGCCCTGATCATAAACAAACTTCCCGCCTTCACGAACAGTTTTTGCCAAACGTTCGGTTCGTGTACAGAGCCCTACTTCTAATCTCAGAACACACTACAGAAATCAATATAATATTCAAACATACAACTAATTAAGCATAAACACATTAAAGCAGCAATAATAAATAAATAAATGGTAATACCTTAGCTCCATACTGAGCTGAAAACCTAGAAGCCCTAACACCACCACTACCAGCACCAATCACAAACAAATCAAAATCATACTTCTCATTATTATTCTCTTCTTTACCATCAATCATCATCTTCCTTGACATGATGATTAGATACCTATAATCGCACAATGTATCAACAACATTATTATGAAATTAAACAATATTTAGATCCGAAATAATCATGACATATAACAACAACAGTGTAATGTAATAAATATTATAACGATTCCGGATCAAATACGCACGTATCGGATTTCAGTATTATTATTATAACGATTCGTAACAGACGAGTACTGGCGGTTATTACGGAAATGGAGACGGAGAATAATGCAGCGATGATGTTAAGCTTAAATAGTAAACAGTGTAATATAGGTGGTGGTACGGCGTGCACTCGATGTTGTACTCTTTCACTGAAAAGCTAGTCGATCCCACCGATATATCATTGATATATCGGTTATCGGTCCATTAGCGATATATAAATCAGAATATTGGTTCAAAATATCAGTACCGATAATATCAACGATATGACCGATATAGGACTAATATTTGGCCGGTATTTCTGGTATCAATGTTTTAAGTCTTAATTATCAACTTTTAGTGTTCAATGTTAGTTTTTTAAGTCTTAATCAATTCTTACTTGCTACGATTGTTAGTGTTTTGCAATTTGCAAAAGGTTAATTTGTTAACGGTATGAAACTATACTGAATTATTAACGTTAAATTGTTATATATATGAATTTTACATGATATTAAAATACCGATATCTCATTGCGTAACCGATATCTCAGTATCGGTTCTTGACCGATATTTGATATTTTTCCACATTAACTGCTTAGGTGGAAAGGCAGGTTGTATATAATAAAAATGAATAAATGAGCGAACACGAATAGATGTTGTATTCGACTATTCGTTCAATTAAGTTCATGAACATTTGTTTATTCGCTTATGTTCATCTGGCTTTCTAATCTTATCATTTACGAAAACTTATTAATGATATTAATTGAAATAAAATGTTTAATTGAATGATTACCCTCTTATTTTCTTCATAGTTTTTTTTGGCATCTACACATTTGCTCTTCTATAAAATTAACTAGTTTTAAAGCCCGTGTAGCACACGGAATGATCCAAATAATTAAGTTACAAATAAAGCAATACATAATGTGCATAGAAAAATGTATTACATCTATGTTTGTATCATTATACATAAATTGATTTTATTTATATCACAAAATGAATTTAAAAAAAAAATAGAAAAATGAACTTAATTAAAAAAATAATGCACATGCAAAAACATACTAAAGAATACTCCATCTATTGAAAATTTATTCTCAGTATCATATATGTATAATTGAAATAAATATGAACCAATTTTGAAGAATACTTCTCATATAATAATAGTTTTGAGTAACATCATAATAAAGATTTTGATAATTTTGAGGGGTTTCTCGACTTTGGCAATTGACAAAAAAATATGTTAACTCGTTCAGTTTTGTGAATGTTTTGATTCACTTGAACATAATTTATGATGCTTCACATAAAACATTCTGATCACTATTCAAGGAAAAATCTGTGTTGACACAATTTTTTTCTAATTTGATAAAAGTTAAAAGCATTTACAGGCCTTGAGGTGGCATGTCGGAAGTGCTTGTCATTTTTTCTTAAATTTAATAGTCAAGAGAAAAATACCCAACGTGTAAAATCCCGAATCTTGACTATTTCCAAAAATGTCCTTAAAAATAAATTCGAAACCCAATCACATTTAAAATTCTAACTTTAATTTGTTTTACATTTTTAAGTCAAAACTTTGAACACGTAACAAATTTAACAATAAATCTATTTGCATTCTCAAAATTTTTAAAATATTCAGATTACCCCTTTTACCCGTAACAAATTTCAGCCAGATGCAGTTAATTTGTACCAAATGATCTATTAACCAACTTTTAACCCGTAACAATCAAACTTAAGTTCCACAAAAAACCCGCAACAATCATTGATTAAATAAACACAAGAAACTAAATGTGATAAACTTTAATATATTTGAAAGTGTTGGTATATATATACTCTCCTTACAATTTAACACATATATGTATAGTTTACTAAATTAATAGGAAAAATAAATAGATTGATTTAAATCATATATTTATAATTTATAAAATTATATGACAATGTATAAAAAACAACAGATAAATGGATTTATTTATAAAAAATGGATAAACTTTTAAACATATATTTATAATTTAATAATTAAAAAAATTACTTCGTAAATTGAAAGCATATTAGTGTTTTTTTATTTACAATCTTCAACAATATACATGGTGTAATATGTTAATGATAACATTTAAAATTATATTCTTTTCAATATTTAACGATTTGTTGTTGATTTTTGTATGTTGTGAAATATATTTAACAATGAGTAGTGGTATAATATGTAAATATTTATTATTATAAAAGTGTATAGACATAATATAAATAGAGTTTAAAGAAAAATAAATAATTTAATCATGTTATAGATATAATATAAATATAGTGTGTAAAAGGAAAGTGAATAATTATTAATCTTTAACCTAAATTAGTTTTGGAGGGAAAACAATTGTGAGGATTAACCATAAACTGACATGTGTCTACATTATTTTACTTTATTATAATGGGTAGATATTTCTGATTGAAAGATCGCTCATTTTGATTTAGATAGGAATCAAATTTCCTTTCAAAGTTGCACCTCAAATAGGAAAATTCACATAATCTTATAGCACATGTGGTATTCACAAGTAGGTTCATCAAATACATACATTCTACTAAACTATTAAAACAAATGAGATTGCCCCCGCATGGCCCTTTTCAATTGGACGATTGCCTTTCTTTCCAAATATATCTTACACTTCTCTATTTTTCTTACCAATTAAATAAATCAAAAATAAATTCATCATCATCATCATCATCATCGTACTCAGTATATCCCACCAATAGCAAAGCTATGGTAGGGTCTGAGGAGGGTAAGATGTAGACAGCCTTACCTCTACCCCGTAGGAATAGAGAGGTTTAACCAAAACTCGTATGCATTTAACCAAAAATAAATTTAATTACTAATAATTAAAATAGTTAATGTATGCATTTAACCAAAACTCGGTTTCCAACTTTCAATTGTTTCAACTTCAATACACACTTTCCTTCATACTCAACCTTTTAACCTAATCAACGAAATCCTCCATTCAATCGGCCATTATTTGATGTCAATCGGATAATGATTTCATTAGATCCTTCATATACAATCGACACCGGAGTTCGGCTAAATAAGGGCCATCGACGATAAAAGGAATGGTCCATTATTTGATAACAACGATTGATTTGATTAGATCCGGGAAACGATTTCAGTAGATCCATGACGATTGTTAATCATATACGGGACGAGAGCCGGTGTTAAAATGCTTATATTTCAGTAGATCCATGACGATTGTTAATCATATTATGGTCAAGCAAATAATTAAAGTAGGCGAGAAATCCGGATACGGGACGAGAGCTTCGGTTCACACGTTAGCTTTGACGAATAAAAGGCTTCTAGAATATTATTTGTCTTTTGCTATAAATAGGACCTTATTGTTTTATTTATGTGTGTGTTTATATAGTGTAAATCACCCACCCATGGGGAGTTCACCATGGTGGGGTTGGTGCTCTTTCAATATTATAAATCTTTTATCCAATCACGAAATAATTATTTTATATTATCTTTATTTGTGTTCGTTCGATCGTTTGATTTCACCGCACCCGTATCGAACGTTTATTAAGAACAAATATGTTCATTTGTCCGGCTTGGGACCTACAGTTACTATTACATAAACAATTCACCCTTAAGTCAGTCAGAGAGATAAAACGTGAAAGCCACTAATAAAAATATAGACCAATTATGTAAATAGTTAAATGATAGATGAAATTCGAAAGTTACACGAATTACATGGATGATTAAGGTATATTTACTTCTATAATTTCATTGAATTGTTTAAATTATGTTTTATATTGTAACTAAGAATATTACACAGGCAATGTTGTACTCCATGTTTTATATATTGTGTCATAAATGCTATCGCATCATATGTTATTATCAAGCCGACCATAAGGTGTGGCCGGGTAGTCGACGGCCACAGGCCTGACACCCCGCTAGGCCCGATTTTTTTTATATAAGAAATTATATATTTTTTATATTAAAACAATATGTATATATTTAGTGTTTATAGTCAATTATATAACCACTAGCTTGGTCTAGTGGCAAATGGGTATTACTCTTAACCTAAAGGTCATAAGTTCTACTCTCATTTGAGGCATGCTTAATCTTAATTTTATACAAAAGCTTTTTACACAACTCAATTATAACCAAGTAAACACACATAAAAATTAAATTATTTAAGCTCACAAAAAAAACTCTTTTTTACTTGAGACCAAAAAAAATTTTCGCTCGGTTTTTTACACAACTCAATTATATTCAAGTAAACCCATATAAAAATTAAATTATTTAAGCTCACCAAAAAAATCTTTTTTACTTGAGACCAAAAAAAAATTTCGCCTTCGGCCCAATTTTTTTTAGCTTTCTCGGAGCCGGCCCTGGTTATTATCGTATTATATTCCATCATATAATGTCATTGCATGTTACATCATTTCATATCATATAGTATTATATTGTATATATCATATTGCATCGAATAATCTCGTCTCGTATCGCATCACATAATAATCGTATCGTATCATATCACATAATATCATGTCAGAGCAAGGTTATAATAAAAAGTAGATTTTTCCTAAGTGTAGGAAGTGTATTTTCACCATTAGATCTAATAAAATACACCACACAATAAACACACCACAACTAAAATAAAGCACACCGCACAATAAACATACCTTCCATATCCACCGTCAGATCAACATATTTAACGCACAAGATTACTTCTTATACTTTTTAGACACACTCCACTTCTTATATTAACCCGACCCTATCATGTCATATCCAATCATAGCATATCATATCATACATTTCTTCGTACAGTACCACAACATAACGCACCCATACCGTACCGTACCATACCATACCATATCATATATCATACCGTATTGTATCGTATCGTATCGTACATACCATATCATATCATATCACATATCATATCGTACCGTACCGTATCGTACGTATTGTATATATCACATCACATCACATCACATCACATCACATCGTATCGTATCGTATCGTATCGTATCGTATCGTATCGTGTCGTACCATGTCGTGTCGTTCTTGTCCCGTCGTTTAATATCACTCCCATTCATATAACGCCATCTTAGACTACGATATCCACGGATGGCAACTATACACTATGTTTATGCTTCAAAAGAAAATATCACATGGACATATGATTCACCTTTTTAAGTTAAGAAATAACGCCATCTTAGACTACGATATCCACGGATGGCAACTATACACTATGTTTATGCTTCAAAAGAAAATATCACATGGACATATGATTCACCTTTTTAAGTTAAGAATCACTAGTCGTGTTTACTCTTCAATATGATCAAAATAACTTTTACTCCTTAAATTACAACTTGATTTATTTAGCAATTATACTATTGATCAACAAGTATCACTACAAATAAAAAGCCATATAATGGCACACAAAAAGTGTCACAAGAACCAAAAAAATGCCACTAAAGCAACATGCTGGAATGAGTGGCACATAAAAAAAGTGTCACTAGAAGCGCTACCATTAAAGCCTTTTAGTGGCACTTTTTTTGTCTGCCACTACAAACTTTTAAAGTTTTAGTGGCACTTTTTTCGTGTGCCATTAAAAAAATTTGGACCTTTAATGGCATTTTTTTCGTTTGTCACTACAAACCTTTGAACTTTAGTGGCACTTTTTTTTGTCTGCCGTTACAAATCGTTGGACATTCAATGGCACTTTTTTTGTGCGCCATTACAAACTTTGGACTTTTAGTGACACTTTTTTGTCTGTCACTACAAACCTTTTGATTCTAGTGGCGCTTTTTTTGTGCGCACTTTTGAGCTTTTAGTGACATTTTGTCACCACAAATATTTGTGCTCTTCCTTTTAACAATATAAAAGAAAACTAAAATTAAAAAATATAGAAATCATAATATCTTCACCACAATTAAAAGTTCAATCACATTTTAAACACAAAACAAATGTATAAGTACGCTCAAATTAAGTCAAAACATCAAGCATACAAAAAGGAAAGTAACAAATATTTGAAAAAACACTGAAAACTTTACACTCGTTAACCTCTTTCACTGTCTTCCATCATCATGCGAGGTACCTAATAAGGAAAATAAATATTATTAATATGTAAGCCATATGGACACTAACTTGTGTAACCGACTTATATATTAGACATATATTAACCTAAAACTGATAACCTATTGAAATAAACCATATCAACATTGGCCTTGTTTAGGGATGCAAATGGCCAAGCTGCTAGCAAGCTACTCAAGAACGGCTCGTGGAAAAGCTAGATCAAGCCAAGCCTAAACAAGCTCAAGCTTAAAAGTAAGCTTGTTTAATAAAGTATAAATGTAAATATTGCATTAAGAACATGAAAGAAAAATATTGCATTAAGAACGTGAAAGAATATATATCATAATACGAAGAATGTTTATAGTTTACCACCGATGAGAATTAAGCAACTGATGAAAACATACGAGCATAGAGAAATAGGAATTCATGTACACCTGCATAACAAATACAAAACAGTTAAAATGTCAAAAATATGAAAGAAATTAAAACATAATTACCCAATAAACTAAAATAAAAATAAAATACCTCCATTCGGATGCTGCAATCATCAACCATCCAAGAATTGACTAATGGTAGCCTCAGTGCACTTGTTTTCGTGTAATAAGCAAATACAAGAATTCTATTATTTTCATGATTTCATCACAGAAATCAAATAAAAGATCAATTTGACTATCTAAGATTGTAAAGGAACAAAAAGTACCTTGTATACACCACTCATAACTCTGAGCATAGATGTACAAGAATAGACTATAAAAGAACTTTTGTGTGCAACATTTTGTCATATATCTGTAACTAATGAGTCTCAAAATAATGAAAATGTGGACCATAAATACAACCAATATAGAAATGAATTTTCGATTGCAACCATTGTACTATGATTGTACATTTACAAACATAGGAAAAAAAAAAGAAAAAAAAGACAGATTATAAAATGATAAAATGACAATAGAGTTTACCTGTGGTGATGAGACAATAGTATGCAAGCACGGGAACAAAACTAGCATTATTCTCAGAACTATTTTATCATCCAAATCGGAACAAACGAGAGCCAAACGTCTAAGAGCCCCATTCACTGGACATTTTAATGATTATAATAATTGCATCAGCCATGTAACAGAAAGAAGATAACAAGTTCAATGTGTAGCATCAAGTTAATATTTAAGATACCTGCATTTGCATTACTATGATCATTAGTTAACTTCATTAATATGAGAGGAAAGCAGACCATTCATCTAGCCAATCATGGTGCACAACTGCTGCAACAACCATACTAATAGCAGTGCAGATTTTTCTGTGAGGATCATCCAGTCAGAGCAATAGAAGACCACGTATAACTGTTTGATAATGAGAAAAAGCTTGTAACAAACTAGATACATGTAAAACAAGCTTTTTTTCCCCTGAAACTCTTAAATACTAGCTTGTAATAAACGAATTCGACTAAATATATAAAGAATAAGTGAATAACTAAGAACATGTATATGCATTAATTAACAAATAATAAATGAGCCGAGCACGAGCTTAAAAAAATAGATCAAAACGAGCCGAGCTCGAGCTCGAGCCCTCATATGTCAAAATGAGATGACCTTAAGCCTAGTTGAGCTTGGGCTCAGTTCGTTTACACCCCTACAAACAAAAAAAGTAACAAATAAATAAGTGGGTCATGTTAATGCCTTCGATTGTTCAAAACGCCTAAAACTCACACCTTTAGCAACACTTGGCAGAATATGCACAAATAATTTGTTTTTTATCCTCATACCTGGTCTTTATTTTCGCTAATTAGTATCTAACCTAAAAACTCTCCAAAGGCAAAAAGCTTTGTCAAAAACAAAATTTTCTTTGAATAATTTACAGTCAAATGTTGACTTTTAAGATATAAACTACAAAACTGATCATCAGAATCCTAGCAACAAAGTGATTATGATGGTTTTAAAGGATAAGGTTTTAATTGTGAATAAGATTAAACTACAAGACGCAGAAAGTGATTATAATGGTTTAAAGTGGTAAAACTAGAATGTGCACATAAACATTAAGGCTCAAGCACACACATATGCATATATTCAAGAAATTAACAATAACTGCATAACAAACTAGAAAAAAGATAGGCCTAATGAAACTGTGCTGATGAAGCTGAACCGAGCTCATGAAATATGTGCTAATATTGCTCTCAGTGTGGACCAAACATTATGAGATTAAACAGCACTAAAAGAATTGTGTTTCACTTAACCACCTGCAAGCATACCCTAAATTGCAACTAGAGCTGAAAATAATGAGTAATCACTACTTCTAAAAAGAAAGTGAAGAATTATACTACATATCTACCATTCTAAAGCTAATATGTCTACTGTTGGGGTAATTATTGCTTAATTCGACCAGTAAACTGGCCCTAAATTCCAACAAAATGTGTAATCACCGGTTCTAAGAAGCAAATGAAGAACTATACTATAGACTAATCATTCTAAAGCTAATAACGTGATAATAATGTGTCTGCTGTTACTGTTAGGGCAATTTGATTACAAAGTAAATTCAATTACCTATTCAACATGAAGTAGAGTAAATAAACATCACGTATTTTACATTTCAATTGAATTGACAAATATACCGCCATTGATTCGGTGATTTGACCTTCGTTAGCTACAAACGCTTGTGAGAACCGATCGAATTCTCTGGATGTTGAATTGAAACCTAATCTCGGTAGAGAAGCAGTTTTTAGAAACCAGATCATCAACAGAGTAAAGCAAACCCTAATCGCTCCAACGAAGCTTTAATCTTCAACGAAGAGCATGATTTGGACGGAGTATTAGTCACCGGATCATCGATTGAATCGGAATTGGATATCAACCTCCGTTTGTGAGGGTATGTGATATCGCCGCTGACGATTGACGGCATTTTGTGTGGATTTGACAGGAAATGGTGATGGAAGTAGGTGGAATTTGGTGGTAGTGGTTGAAGATGAAAATGGAGGTAACGGCGGAAATATAGGGTTTAGCGGGAACCGTACACTGTATTAAGTTTTGTTTAATGATAAGATTTTAGTTTTATAAAAATGTGTAGTTTTTTTTATAAAAAAATGATATGAAATGATAGAATATTTGGGTGTTTTAAGTCCCAAAGTTTCCTTGCCAATTGGGCATGATTTGAAAAGAAAGGAAAGGATAAATATTTAAAATTACCACTTTACCCTTCAATCTACATCTAATATTTGTAAAACTACACATTTTTTTCTTTTCCTTTCCTTTCATTTAAACTAAAGAATGTAATTAACCATTTCTTTTCTTCCACTTTCTTTCATTTTTCATTAAATTTGAGAATGCATTATATGCATGTACTTTCTTTTCTTCTCTCATCCTATCCAATCTTATACTTTCCTTTCTTTTAATTAAAAACTCGAGAACGCAGTGGTAATGTTGTCAAGCGGCAAAGAGGGAGTTTGATGAATCAGGATGTGGCAGCATAAAGAGTTAATGGGAAAATTACTCTTGTAACTTAAGAACCTAATTGCTTATCCAATAATAATAAAAAAAAGTGTCCTACTTAACGATAGCAATTCTATCATGCTATATTTAGCGCTAAGCAATTAAGGTATACGCAAAGAGTCATTAAAAAACTAAATTAGTGGTAAAAAAAAGTTAAATGCCATAAAAACGTGTCACTATATTTTTAGTGGCAAATACAAAGTGTCACTAAATGATAAATTAGTAACACTAAACTATGTGCCACTAAAAGTGTGTACTAAACAAATATGATATATATTCAAAATGCCATTAAAAACCTAAATTAGTGACATAAAAGCTAAATGACATTAAAAACATATGACACTATAATTTAGTGACATACGCAAAGTGCCACTAAAATCATTAATTAGTGGCACTAAAAACCATGTGCCACTAGAAATATGTTATAAGCATAGATGGCAAACGCAAAGTGCCACTAAAATTATTAATTAGTGGCACTAAAAACCAAGTGCCACTAGAAATACGTTATAAGCAAATATGATATATGCAAAGTGCCACTAAAAACCTAAATTAGTGACACTAAAAACCAAGTGCCACTTGAAATATGTTATAAGCAAAGATGGCATACGCAAAGTGTCACTAAAACCATTAATAGTGGCATAAGAGCTAAATGTCATTAAAAATGTGTACCACTAAATGGACTTTTTTTTGTAGTGCATTATCGTTCTCTCTGTAAAAACTCTATATAGCACATTTTGAACCCCCCCCCCCCCCCCCACCCCATCATGGCACAACTCCCTTAAATCATGATGTTAATTTGAGATTGATCACATAACATAATTAGTCACTTAGTCACTACTCAGTGGCATTCGTATTTCACTTTATAAAATGGTGACTATCCCCTAACACACTTGAACATATTCATATAACCACACCAAATAGCACAAATCTTTTTATGTAGTTAGCATGATCATTTAAAATCATCAAAACATATTCTAAAATACGTATAAACTTTAATACTCAAATTAAACATTTAAATAATAACCTAAAATGGGATGTTATAAAAAAGTAAAATAACTTTTTCGTATTTGAATTTAATATTATTATTATTATTGTTGTTGTTGTTGTTGCTGTTGCAGTTAAAGCAAGTATAGTGTAGTTATTTTCACATGTATTTTACAAACTTATAATAGTTAGGCTCATGACAATTTTATGCAAACAATTTTGACGATATCGTACATATTTCATCTTTAACAATGGTCATCTTTAACAATGTAAAACTTGGTCCTCTGATAACAATAAATCTTAGCTAATTCGACATATATGTGTGTATGTGTGTATTGTCAAGTTAAGAAGAGTAATACGAACTCAACTTCCAAAAAAATAATAATGAGAATCAAGTATTTTTAACAAAATGAGAGAGAGTTGAAGTAATTTTCTAAAAAGCTCATAATAATGCCCCATAAATGATAAGAGAACAAAAAAATAGTCCGATATTTCAGAAGCAAAATTCTCGTTGGTCTTTATCTTACAACTCAAAATTTTACTTATGTCATGGTTTTTAGTAAGATTCAGGTGGTGGCGTTGGAGGTTGTCAGTTTCTATGGCGGTTCAAGAAAAGGAGAGGACGACATTTACAATGATGGAGATGACGGTGGTGGCCCACCATGGTGGTGGGATGCAGTTGGTGCGACGTGTCATTGGTGACAACCAGTGGTGAGATGTAGTGGGTGTGGTGGTTCACCGGATGAGTTAAGAATGAGAAAGGGGGGATGAAGATTAGGGATAAAAAGAATTTTGTGTTTATTTATTTAAAGACCAAAATTTTAAGCTAATAATAGATATAACCCCTCAAGAGGTAAAAAGACTAAGTTGCCCTCACATCAGGTGCACATGACTGAATTTAACGCAAAAAATTAACGGGGTTAGTTCCAAAGGAGGTAACGTAATAGGAATTTGAAACATAATGTATGTTTTCTGCAATTTATTTTACTAAATGACGTCTATTTAAAAAATGTTCAAATATAAAAGATACCTTTTGCTATTCGGTCTAAAAATTACAATAAGATTCCCGCATCCAGCCACTACAATTTTAACATAAAGGGGCTTACAATCCATCGATCAATCTCTCATGTAGACCATATTAAAAGGGAAAGAAACTTAGGGTTTCCATCGAATTGCATCTTTAAAGACTTATCGGCCTAAGAATCCATGCTTTTTCTGAATCTTGCTGTCAGTTTCTATGTCATATATACGTTTGCATTTCTTTGGTTATTATAGGGCGTAGTCCCGACATAAATAAAATTAAGAATTATATAGACGAAAATTATACCAAAAAGAATGACTACTAAAGATATATTTGACTCAGAAGCTGATAACTCAATTCTGAAAAGATGGAATCCTTGGCCAATAAAGTCTTTAAAGAAGCAATCAAATGCTTATTATTCCGCTCAAACGAAAGTAGCAATTACATTTGACCTAATTAAATCAAACAAGCTATTATATAAAAAAATGAAATATATGTGAAATGAGAGAAGTTCTTAATGGATTGTGAATGGGAGAAATAAGAAGAGATATGCATCATCGATGAATGAGACAGTGCTTTATATAGAGAAATTTGGATGGGCCATGATAAAATAAATCTTCTATATGGGCCTTGGTTATACGCTTTTGATGTTATTATATAAATATGATGATTGTTATCACGTGTAATTTACCATCTTCTAGAATATTCGAGGTGGAAACAACAATGTGAAACATATCTGAGGTTTATTTAATGCAATTTAAAAATGCTATATAAAAATAACTTATATTTTGCACATAACTTAATTAAAATTTAAGTTATATAATAACATGAATAGTTATACCTTGTGTTTCGATATCTTTTGGGCATTTACGACTTTATTTTTCGTGTTTATTAATTTTTTTTGTTGCGATACTGAGTGTCGATACTATAACATTCGTTAATTTTCAAACCTAAAAATCCAACCCGTTTTAAGTTTTCGGATCTTCATATTTAGTAAACTATATTTTAAATTTATAATAATATTATTCCATATTAACGATTTTAATCCTAAGCTCCAGTTTACGTATTTTATACATTAATTTCATTTTAGTTAAAGTTCAATGGTTGTTTGTGTCATTTAAAACAAATAATAATAATAATAATAATAATAATAATAATAATAATAATAAATTGTAATCTGCGGCGGAGCCACAATCGTGCTCCGCACGGCACGGGCGGCTAAAATGTTTGGTCCCCGACAGAAGTTCCCCGTGCGGCGTGAGGGGCAGGCTAATTGTAACATCCTATTTCGTTAAGAATTAATAAAATAAATTTCGTTTATTTTATAGTGTGTCGTTTACTGGTTTAAATAAATAAATTAATAGAAGGTGAGCTTGGACTTTAAAAGATGGAATAAGAGATGGAATGGGCTTTAGGTCCATGGGCTTAAGGGAGTATAAATACCCCTTAAACCCTAATCCTTTTCATTTTTATCCATCTCTACACCATAGCCTACACCATCAAAAATACACACAAACACTATCCTATAACCCGAGCCAAGATCCGAAGGTGGAAACCCGAACCCGTGGTGCTAGACCATCGTGACGAACCAAAAACAACATCAAGACTAGACCGTGTCTGTAAACCGACTCGTTTAAGGTACATTTATATCGAGAACTTGTTCGTTTAGGTTCGGATTACGTCTAGAAATCATAGATATGTTTGAGTATGTTAAAAACGAATCCAACACACCAAATCTTACTGAAATTCGTTAACATATCATGGGTTTATTAATCGTATGTTTATCCGTAGGTATGTATCGGACCAAAAACACCTTTTAGGCACGATGTTGACTAATGGGATGGTTGGGGTTTGTCGGCGTTGGTATTACGAGTCCATTGATACAAGATTCGTGTTATATCATCACGAAATAAGGATTAATTGGAAATCCCGTACCTGTTGACTAATCTATGTTCTTATTGATTTTGACTTTGACCCTTGAGTCAAAGATTCAGGTAAGACTGATGTGGATTCGTTATGATTGAACGAATCATTGTAATTCGTTATACAGTCATAACGAATGGGTTACATTCGCGTGTCTTCATAACGAATGAACCCTTCTCATTTGTTATATGCCCGTTCGCCATGATAAAATAACGAATCAGGTCACAGTAAGGAATCAGGTCATGATAACGAATCAGAACACTATAACGAACTAGATCCACTCACCATTTCATTGTGATAAGATAACGAACCAGATAACAAATCAAATCATGACATGATAACGAATCAGGCTTAATTCGTTATAGCGAATAAGTTAACGAATTGGATAATAATTTAAAATCCTAATGAAAAATGTGTTAAGAAAGTTAATGGAAATAAAATTAGCCAGAGGCGCCCCTAGAACCCGTTGGACCTGCTAGGGGCTGCCGCCCCTAGAACCTGCTGCCAGGGGCGCTGCCTCCGGACCTCGTTCGTTGAGGGTTATTATTAAACTAGAAATACGATATGAGTAGTGATAGTTAATTGATACGTGTAAATGTTATACAGTTAGTCGCGCACAACTAAAGAAAGGAACAACCATTAACAGTGAACGTAACCGAGTTCAGGTGAGTTTCTAGCCCCATTCCTTGTTATGTTTTCGGGGTTGTGTGCATACTCGATGTGATTAGTTAATACAATTACCTTAAGTGGTAAGTGTATGCCTTATATGATTTATGTATGGATGAATGCTTGTCGGTGCATGAATGATCTTCGGATATTGCATGTACTGCCAGGTGATGGTTTGATGATATGATGGTTGTATATGATGAATGAACGATGTATGTACGTATGAAACTTATAATTATATAAATAGAAAGTTATGGCATGATGGTATTGAAGAAGGGAGACCGGACCCTAACAATATCCGAGGATGGAGGGTATCGGACCCTAATAATATCCGAGGATGAAGGGAGACCGGACCCTAATAATATCTGAGGATGGAGCGTACCAGACACTAATAATATCCGAGGTATGTAGGGCGAAATGCTCAATATAATGTAAGGTTAGTTATGAATGTGAATGAAAGAATGATGAACATGATAAGTATGTAATGCGTACCTTCAGGCACGTATGTGTGTATGTACAGTAAGTTATTTGATTAACTAGAACTCATTCAACGTAGATGACTTTTAGTATTAACGCAAGTGAGTAGAATGAGGTAGCTCGCTTGATGAGGACACATGACATGAAATTGAAGATACTGGCATCTCAAGTAAATGTTATAATGTTTTAAAGACTATATTTTGTTTTTAAATGACTATGAATGTTGGTTAAGACAAGATTTGAAAGTTATGTAATGTGATTTGGTTGAAGTTTTATATTCCGCGTAAAGTTTTAATTAACTCTGATATTTAGAACTGTGTTTATGAGTAAGTCCAACGTCCAAAGTAAGGCACCGGTACGGGGCCTTACACTAATCTCCCCCGCACGACGCGGCGGAGCTTGCTGTTACAACTATCTTTTTTAATATTCCATTAACTCGTTTAAACACAATATTTCAAATGATTTTTGAGTTGTTTCAACTTAGTTTTATAACAATAAACTTGTTTGAATATATTTGTAAGGCCAAAAGTTTTGACTTACGATATCAATATGGCGAAACTCGTAATATATATATGGTCAAGCTAATAATTAAAGTGGACATGAATTCCGGATATGAGACTAGAGCTTCGGTGCAAGAGTTTATCTTCAACAGAGAAGAGATCTTCTAGAATGTTAGGATATTATTGTCCTAGCTACCTATAAATAGGACCTTATGCTTATCAATTATGTGTGTGTTTTCCATGGTGTAACTCACCTTGGGTGGGGTCGGTTCAATTAATGTTATCAATCTTTATTATTACCGATTACGGAGTCATTTAATATTTTATTTATATTGTTTGTTCGATCGTTTGATTTCAAACACCCGTCTCGATCGTTTATTAAGAACAAAATATGTTCGTATGTCAGATCCAGTTTCGGGACCTACAATATTTCTTGTGTGTTTCAACTCAACTTTTATGATCAATTTCAAAGTTTTGAATGTTATTCAAACTCATTTATTAATTTTGACCAATTCAAATCAAATGAAACATATCTGGCTCAACTCATCGATAAATATTGAACCATTACTTCTTTTACCTTTTCCAATCTTCAATTCGCGAAATTTCGTGTGCTCTCTTTGCTAATTTGATTTATTCTCAAGTTTGACTTTCAAAAGTGAAACCATGAATATCAAGACTTTTTACTTTTTTTTATATTCTCCTTCCAGGTATGTCAAGGTCTATTTTTCCTGCGTGTTCGGTTCTTTTAGAACTTGATACTTGATGTGCTAAAAGTAGTTATAATATTATTAACTAAAATTACGCTAATCTAGACATTAAGTAATAATTCTAGACTCTTAACTTAACTAAAACTACTAACCGGCAAGTGAACCGGTCGACTCTAGTACAGCTAAGTAACTCCGGATATCGAAGCCACGAGACTCATTTAATTACGTAAACTAGCTAACTTAGACTTTACTATTGACACGACTATTTATTTATTATTATTGGGGGAATTTACTAAAAAGTAATATTAAACTAATATTAAAACTAATTAATAAAACTTATAACGACTTAAATCTAGATTTAATTTAGATAATGACGAACAACCACCTAGGCTAGAATTCCTAATGTATCAATTATCAAATGGTTGGAAAATGCTAAGTTATGAACCGGGATCTTAAACTATTCACTTAATGGGAAACCGAACAGGACCCTTGATCATTCTCAAGAAGACACCTATGGAATCCTAATAAGCTATTAAAAATACTGGTTTAATTAGACTCCCTTACGGTCACTAATTTATTTTATGACAAGTACCTCTATAAGAAATCCTACCTTACATCGCGGAAATCAAAGGTGGTTTAAAGAATTCATTCGACTAGATAAACAAAGGTGATAAATCAAACCTATACGGACTCCTTACGAAGAATTAAATCTAGCAATTTAAACAACCAAGACTTATCATATAATCTATCACCTTAAGCTATTTAGATTAGCAGCACACTTAAGTCTACTTGATTGATTAATATTGTTCCTATGGTATTATTGCAAATCAATCATAAACTAGTCAAAAACACACAGTAGATGACCTAACAGAATCCTATTATATGACAGACAATCATTAAGGAAACTGTGAAACAATAAAACTCATTAAACAAACATAAGCACACATATGCATCGAACGAATAAAAATAAACTTCTTACTTAGTCATAAATCCATAAACGAAAACAAAATCCAAACCAAAATTCAAAATTAACAAAAGTTTATCATATGCCTAGGCGGTCTAAGGGTTTAGCCAACAACCATACTCAAGAATAAAAGAAAATAAATTGGTTCAAATAATGAATCCATAAAGATAATAATAAATTCAAACCAATAATAATGATGAGTAGGTGTTGAACCCGAACGCTCTCTACTCGAACCCAGATGTTCTTCTCTCCTTGTGATCTTCGACAAAAGGGTCTGCCAATCAGCCTAACCCAGCTCCAAGATTCTAAAAAGAATAATACAATGCCACCTTCCTATGATCGCCGACATTCATATTTATTAATTCCTCTCCAAGTTGCCGCCTCTTCTATTATAGTGTAGTTGGGCTTTTATTTTGCAAAAGAAAGCATAATAGTTTATTTGTCGTTGGCCCATAAAACTTGTTTAATCGGCCCACTTTAAGACAAATGTGTAGGCATCAAACGAATCGGTAACTCACACATGGCTTAGAGATTTCTCCAAATAAAATAAATTAATCTGATTTAGCAATTTAATTTGGTGAATTTGCATAGTTGACTTTTCTTCACGCCATCATCATTCCACTCTTTTTATTTCTTTAACTTTGCTACTGCTAGAAACAAACCAATATATATGCATATTAATATTTTAAGATTTAAATTTTAAATTCAAACGAAACAATTTGTTTGCCTGCCAACAAAATTATTAATACCAATTATATGATATTTTAAAACCAAATGTCCCATTATTATATTACAATATAAAATCTATTTGATCATTCATTTGGTTAAAAGTTTAAAATTAATATTTTTTACTAGCTCGCTGTTTCTACAAACCTTAAAAACCCAAATAGAAACCAACTAAGAATAATATTCAATAAAAAACAACTTAAACCCGAATAAAAGTGTAAGAAATATTTGCATAATATATGTCTAATTTAGTTTATATCAAATATCCCCACACTTACTATTTTTTTCGTCCCTGAAAAAGTACTTTGCAATGGAATCAGAATCGGAAAATATAGTCTTAAAAACATATAGATTAATTTAAAATTTCAGAAGAACGCAAAACCGCGATCACCGATATTGTTGTCCACTTAAACCCATGCCTTAATCTTTACCGGGACAAATAAGATCCGACAATAATAATACTTAGTGTTTTACAAAATTAAGACCCGCTTATTTTCAGCTTTTACCGGACCAGACCACCCCAACTATACTTTAGATCAATTTTTGAGCTAGGTTTTTTATTTAATAAAACTCCTATTTTGTTAATGTTTAAAGGTTTCTAGAGACAACGCGTTAAAATAAAGTATCATTATTAAACTTAGACCGACAAGTATTTGAATTGATTTTATATGTTACAATTATTTTTATTTTTTCTATCCACACTCTTTCATTTAAAGTATAGTATTTAGTTATATGATTTATTTATTATTAATGATGGATAAATGAACGTTTTTATCTACGGTAACATATAAAAGAAACATGTTGGCTAATTCAATGGGGGCTATTCAAGGTTTGAAGCTCATGCCACAAGTTCAGATTGAAGATTGTGTAAGTGATGTTGTGGATCTTACTAAAGTAATTTGAGCCATCGAAGAAGCAAAGGATTAACATGATTGAGTTAGTGGGGCGAAGCTTAAATTAAGAATAAAGTGCCAGAATTGTCTTAGGGGTTTGGTAAAATATGCGTCTGTCTTCCAAATATTTTATTTATTGCAACTGTACCATTGAGGTTTCCAATTTCATCCAAATCACTAACTATGTTATTTTTTTATAGTTAAGTCAGAAGTATTATGGTCTTTTTACATATTAGTGTACTTTTTTTTTGGGTATTTTATTTTATGGTATTTCAAACTAAAAGAAATGAAAAAGAGTAAAGTGCCATTTTCGTCCTTGTGGTTTGGTAAATATTGCGAATTTAGTCCAAAAAGTTTATTTTTGCATATGGACCTTCCATGTTTCCCAATTCCAGCCAATTACATCCAAATCACTAACCCCGTTAAATTTTATCGCTAAGCCATGGTAGACATGTCTTTTCACTCTTTGTTTATGATAATACTTATTTTAGTGAACTGTAGTTTTCGTCCATGTGGTTTGTCCAAATCTGCGATTTTAGTTATGTAGTTTCAAATTTGCAATTTTCATCTCTATAGTTTTATTTCACTTACAATTAAACCCTAATTCACTAATCTCGTTAAGTCTGCCATCAGTTTGTCTTTCACGTGAGGGGCAATTTTATCCTTTTTTTTCCCAAATACACCCCAACCCTTCACGTGTGGGGGGGGGGGGCTTTTGGATTAGGACTGAGGTTTATTTTAGGAGAAAAACGACAAAACTGGTCGTCACGTGAGGGCACACAGATGAGTTAACGACCAGACTTAACGGGGTTAATATATTCGGGTTTAATTGCAAGCGAAATGAAACTATAAGGATGAAAATTACAATTTGATAGGGGTGAAAATTGCAAACTTGAAACTATTGGACTAAACCGCATATTTGGACAAACTACATGGACGAAAACCGCAGTTCACTGAAATAAGTATTATAATAAAGAAAGAAATAGTGAAAAGACATGTCTAGCCCTAAGTTAACGATTAAATTTAACGGGGTTAGTGATTTGGATGTAATTGGAAAGAATTGAGACACGCGGAGAGTCCATTTGCAAAAAAATAAACGTTTTGAACTAAATTCGCATTATTTGTCAAACCACAAGGACGAAAATAACACTTTAAATATTGAACCATTTAACTTCTTTTAACTTTATCACACTTCAATTCATGAAATTTCTTGTGCTCACTTTGCAAATTTGGTTTATTCTCAAGTTTTACTTTTAAAAGTCAAACCATGAAGATCAAGACTTTTTACTTTTTTTACTATTCTCCTTCCGTGCATGTCAAGTTCTATTTTTCCTGCGTGTTCGGTTCATTTAGAACTTGATACTATTGATGTGTTCTAAATTACACATAAGTTATATAAATAATTCCTACACTTTAAATCAATTTTGAGCAAGGTTTTTATCGAATAAAACTCTTATTTGGTTAATATTTAAAGTTAAAAGGTTTTAGAGACAACGTAAAGTATCTTTATTAAACTTAGGCCGACAAGTATTTGAATTGAGTTTATATGTTATGATTATTTTTATTTTTATTTTGTTATCCACACTCATTCTTTAAAGTATATTACTCCCTCCGGACCATTATAGGTGTTCATATTTCGTTTTTTATTTATCCCATTATAAATGTCCACTTTCAAAATTTATTAGGCAATTTTTAAGTTTACCCTTAAATAAAAACAAATAGCATTAATAAGTAATATTGGTGGACCCAATTTCGAAAGACATTATTGTCATTTGGTAAGCAAAAAAAGTAATAATTTAATCTACCTTAAACTTTGTGTTTTTCAAACTATGACACTTTTCATGGAACGGAGGTACTCCTTCCGTCCCATTTTAAATGTCCATTTTTTCATTTTTGGTTGTCCCAATTTAAATGTCATTTCTATACATATAAATTCAATTTAATTATGCCCTTACTATAAATTCATTTCTATACATATAAATGCCCTTACTATTTTTAGCCATAATAACTTAAAGGACATTATTGTCATTTTACAGCTCATAAAATAAAATGATCAAACATTTCTTAATTTGTGTGTTTTGGGTCCCATGACATTTAAAATGGGACGAAGGGAGTAGTATTTAGTTATATGATTTATTTATTGTTAATGATGGATAAATGCACGTTTTTGTCTACAATAACATATAAAAGAAACATATTGGCTAATTCAATGGGGGCTACTCAAGGATTGTAATTCATGCCCCCATGTTGATTTTTTTTTCCAAACTATTGTTGGTTGAAAAAATATCTATCACTTTGGTGTTGATTATAAAGTATTTATCAAACTAGTGTTTTTAATTATTTTGTATACATCTTTTTGTTTTAAAATAATATATTGGTCTTTTTAATTTTCCTATTTAGTTCATCAATTATCAATTTACGTATCATATGTTTTATCTATTTTTATGCTATTAATTCAATATCGTAAGTTTTATATTATTTTTTTCTCAGTCACCCTTATTTTACTAAGTCGGATATGAAAAAATTTATTTTATTTCATTTCTTTAATTATTTTTCGTAGAAATTTAGTTTTTATAATTTATAATACATTATTTTACGAATGTATTTTTTAGGTATAGTTTTGGTATTGTAATGAGTATGACTGCTACTAACTTGAGTTCACGACGAACAGTAGCGGGAACGTTTGGGTTTTACTGATTTTTGTTGTTTTTTTTGTTTTAAATATGTTTATTTTACGAACTGGGATTTGTTCCGGTACCGTAACGATCCTAACAAGATCCAACCAAATTTATGCCGAATAGATGTCGCAACGCTTGGGTTTTACCAACGCTCGGGTTTTGCCGATTTTTGTTGTTTTTTTGTTTTAAATTTGGTCATTTTGAGAATTTAATTTTTGGCTTTAGTTCCGATATCGTAACGAACTTACCAGATACCAACCGAGGTAATTTCAACGCTTGGATTTTAACAACGCCGAGTTTTACCCGTTTTTTATGTTTTAAATATGGTCATTTTATGAAAAATCGGTAAAACCTAGACGGTGGCAGAACCAGAGCACTGGGGCGAGCATTCGACGCAAATTCAGTTGATATCTGTTAGGTTCATTAAGTACCATAACTAAATTCAAAAAACAAATTCGTAAAATGACGGTATTGGATTGATCAGATAGAAATCCATAACCAAGTAAGAAAAGAGTTAAGTGATTAAAAAAAAATAAAAGTATTGAAACCAAATTCGATTTAAAAAAAAGAAAAAAAAAAGAGAAAGTACCTAAAACAAGAAATAAAAAGAAAATATTCATAACTAAAATAGTAATACGAACTAAACTTCCAAAAAAATAATAATAAGGATCAAGTATTTTAACAAAATGATAGAGAATTGAAGTAATTTTCTAAAATGCTCATAATAATGCCACATAAATGATAAGAGAACAACAAGATAGTATGATATTTCAGAAGCAAAAATCTCGTTAGTCTTTATCCTACAACTCAAAATTTTACTTATGTCATGGTTTTTAGTAGAAGATTAATGTGTTTGCAATTGTAGAATCATGTGTTATGATGAACAAGGTCAACACACAACAAAGTCTATGTAACAGATTGTAACTATTTACAATACAATAGATATACAACGTGATTAACATGTTATATAATCAAATTAATAAGATAACTTTCATTCATTAAAAATTACAAAAACTAAATGTTGTACATTTTTATAAACATTACAATAACATTCCCACATCCAGCCACTACATTTTTAACATAAAGGGGGTTACAATCCATCGATCAATCTCTCTTGTACACCATATTGAAAGGGAAATAAATTTAGAGTTCCATCGAATTGCATCTTTAAAGACTTATAGGCCTAACAATCCATGCTTTTCTTTTCTGAATCTTGCTGTCAATTTCTATGTCATATATACCTTTTGCATTTCTTTGGTTATTATACGGCGTAGTCCCGACATAAATAAAAATTAAGAATTATATAGACTGAAATTGTACCAAAAAGAATGACTACTAAAGATATATTTGACTCAGAAGTTGATGACTCGATTCTGAAAAGATGGAAACCATGGCCAATAAAGTCTTTAAAGAAGCAATCAAATGCAAGCCAGAGATATTTTTCCGCTCAAACGAAAGTAGCAACTACATTTGACCCAATTAAATCAAACAAGCTAAATTATATAAAAAATGAAATATATGTGAAAGGAGAGAAGTGCTTAAAGGATTGTGAATTAGAGAAATAAGAAGAGAGATATGCATCACCGATGAATGAGACACCGCTTTATATAGAGAAATTTGGTTGGGCCACGATAAAATAAATCTTTTATATGGGCTTTGGTTATACGCTTTTGATGTTATCATATGAATATGACGATTGTTATCACGTGTAATTTACCATCTTCAAAAATGCCACCTACAATATTGACCAACATCATAAGTATGAATGTTTATATTTGTTTTAAGATAGATTGTCTATAATATTAGCATGTACCTGTTGTAGCCTACCAAACATAGAAGAGACACAACCACCAACAGGGTCACGCAACGTAGTCTGAGCTTCACCACAAGAGACCATGCCTTGCGAGCTTGATCCATGACACATGTTCGGGTTCACTGGTCCTGGTCTACTTGACCAGCTAGCCTGCTTACCGGCCAGTGCCCCTCAGCTGACCCTTTAGTGGTCTGCGCTCATCGTTTGGCTCTAACATGATCGAAAGGGGAGTATAGTGAAATGTTGTTCATTGAATGTGGTTATATAGACATTATTAAAGGACTGGGCATTAGAGAAATGGTTTCAAGTAAAAGAACTTATTGTTTTAATCAGCATGGTCATTAGAGAAATGTTCTTTTACTTATGGTAGTAAAACAATGTTCTTTTACTTATGGTAAATGGTTATATAGAGAAATTTTCTTTTACTTGAGGTAGATGTTCATTATAAAATTTCTTTCTTTTACTTGACACCCTTTTGAGAGGGGAATTCAAGATATAGGGTTATAATATATACGCAATGCCAATTTAGACTTTACCTTCCACAGCAGATGCCAATTTAGAAGATTCAGCACGCTATGAGCAATCAACATGTTATGATGGGAACCTAAAGCCAAAGATCAATTTATAAAGTGAGTAGACAGAATTAAAAAACATTAATTAAACTTGAAAAGAATTATCCATCTAGTACAGATTATGGTCATTTGATTATGAAGTTGTGTAATATTAATTTACAAATTAATATTCACGTCAGAAAACAAATCAATAACCTTTAAAAACAAGGCATGATGTTTTGTTGTGCTAAAAAACGATCATGATTCAAAACCTTGAATAAAATCGGTAAATGGTAAATGAAAACAAGGCATGAAGTTTAATTTATTGTGTTAAAAGACCTTGAATGAAGTCGGTAAATGATTTGAACAAACAATAAACAAAATACATGAAATAGTACCTAGGATGAAATGGATATCTGATCGTGTGTGGAGGCTGCTGGGTGGGAAAGAAGATCTCCGATGAGGGCAGCGGCGCTTAATATGAACTTTGGGTTGAAACCCTAATTTAAGTTTCATTTGTAAGTTTCATAACATACAATTTAGCTAATAACCCTCTTATATATATAGGATGTGGGGGTTTGATTTCTGAATCTCTTCATTTACACTAACCTCCCAAACATTTTATTAATTTTCACATAGAACTCTATAGTATTATAAAACTTCTTTCTTTTACCTCCTGAATTACAATACTTCAAACAAAATAAACTTGACACCCTTCTATAGGGGAATTCAAGATTTATGGTTATAATACGCATATATATTTACGGCTGATGGTTTTAGTTTCATATGGTTAAGTGTATGGTTCAATTGTAACTCCCAATATGCATTAAATGAACCTTTTTGGCATTGCTAGCTTAAGTTAATATAGCACTCGTTAGATATAACTAATTGTTTTATTAACGAACTATGGTGTCTTCATCAGGATGTAGTGTAAATTAGGTTTACTAATGATTTCATATCTACACTCAAATCTGAAAAACAAAATCTAGTGAAACGTATTTAGGGCTATATAACATATTTCTTTTTAAAGCAAAATTAATTACAATGAAATTGCGATAAGAATAACTTGTAAATGATCTTGTATGTGTGTATACAAACAAAGGTGGATGCAAAAGAAATGAATAACGCATTTGGTTAATTAAACAAGATACCTCTCAAATGCCATATATGGTTTTTGAAACTTCTTAATCGTTAAGTTTTCATAGACATGATTCGCAGACTACATAGGGCGGATCTACATTTTTGCTAGGGTGGGTCGGTGCCACCGTCCAGCTACCGGACTGTCACGATTTTAGGTGCGCGCTAGTATTTTGACTCAATAATCAGTCCGTGCTCACCGTCCGCTGCTAGACTATGCCCGCCATTGGTTATCTTTATCGGTGGCGGAACCACAGGAAGGTCTCGTGACCCTCTGGCTGGCCAAACCATCTTAACAGAGGTTGTTTTGTAGTTTTGACCACCATTTTAGTAACTATAGTGGTTAAACCAAAGAAAGAAGAGTTAAGACGTTCATCGAGGTTATTTCCGGCACGCGACGAGTAGTCAAGAATATTGTAAAAGAAACTTTTAGAAGAAGATGATAGTGTTGTTTATGTAATTATCGTCTCACAGGCTTATAGTTTGAAATTAAAGCCTAGCTATACCTATAACTTTAATCACTATTTTTTTTTTTGTGTTTTACGTAACAATGAATACTCCGATCAAAGTTTTTGGGTATATTAGTTATATAGTTATATTAATATATTCACTTAGTAGATTTTTCAAATTAAACATATTTAGTTTACTAAACTAGCAGTTTTATTTATCTGTTTATTATTTATATAATTTGAGGTTTATATTAATTTTATTTTTCATTGAAAAAGTAACATCATTTAGTCGTTATTATGTTTATAGTTATGCTGCTTAGTTGGTTTAAAAGGGTAATTATAAGATCGTGCGTAGTGGTCGGGGTAACCCCCTCCCCACCCTTCTTCTCCATTGCCTTGAAGTTCTGACCCATCAGTGTAAAATGACGAATTTACCTTTTCATGTGTCCTGGAAATTCATTTCGTTTTGTGCCCCTTGTAGCCAAACTTTCTGGATCAGCCTCTGCTAATTAGTTACTACTAATTCAATAAAGATTGTCAAACAACTCCTAAGTTTACATTATAATTTTTCCTTTTTCACCATTTAATTTAAATTTGATTAATATTGTTTATTCTTTCGTCAATTTAATTCCTAAAAATTGAAATTATACAAGTGCTAAATTGAAACCCATCAAACCTTACATTTTTGTTTATAGGCATTTATTATTACTATTATATAAACAATTCACCCTTAAATCAGTCAGATAGATAAAAAGTGAAAGCCACAATAAAAGTATAGACCAATTATATAAATAGTTTGAAGAATAGATAAAATTCATAAATTACACAAATTACATGGACGATTAAGGTATATCTACTTTTATAATTTTATTGAATTGTTTAAATTATATTTTATATGTTAACTAATAATATTACACTAGACAATGTAGTATTCCATATTTTATATTATGTGTCATCATTACTATCGCATCATATGTTATTATCATATTATATTCTATCATAAATGTCATTGCATGCTATCCCATTTCATATCATATCATATAGTATATATTATATTGTATAATATCATGTTGTATCAAATAATCTCGTCTCGTATCAGATCACTTCATAATCGTATCGTATTATATCATATAATATCATGTCATATCCTATCATAACATATTCTATCATACATTTTCATTATATAATTCACACCATACCATACCATACCATATCATACCATATCATATCACATATTATACAATATCATAACGTATCGTATCGTACATATCGTATCATTTCATGTCATGTCATATTATATTATACCATATCGTGCCATGTCGTTCATGTTGTGTCGCTCTTGTCGCATCACATCATGTCATGTCATATCACATATCATACCGTACCGTACCGTACCGTATCATACATATCATATCATATCATATCTTATCGTATCGTATCTTATCGTGTCGTGTCATGTCATGTCATGTCATGTCATGTCATATCATATCGTAACATATCATATCATGTCATGTCATGACATATTATATTATATCATATTGTGTCGTGTTGTACGTGTTGTGTCATTCTTGTCGCGTCACATGCCATGTCATGTCATATCACATATCATACCATACCGTACCGTATCGTACATATCATATCATATCATCGCATATAATATAATATAATATAATATCCAATCTTATCGTATCATATCGTATATTATCGTATCGTATCATATCTTATCGTGTCGTGTCTTGTCGTACCGTGTTGCATCGTTCTTGTCGTGTTATCTCATATCACTCACATTCATATAACGTCATCTTAGACTGCGATATCCATGTATGGCAATTATACACTATGTTTATGCTTTAAAAGCAATTATCACATGATATATGATTCACCTTTTTTAAGTTAAGAATCACTAGTCGTGTTTACTCTCCAATATGATAAAAAATACTTTTACTCCTTAACTTACAACTTGATTTATGCTTCAACTCCCCCTCCCCCCCTTGGAACTCCCTTGAATCATGATGTTAATTTGAGATTGTTCACAGAACATAATTAAACACTGCTAAATGGCTTTCATATTTCACTTTATAAAATAGTAACTATCCCTAACACACTTGAACATATACATATAATCACACCAAATAGCCCAAATCTTTATATGTAGTTAGCACAATCATTTAAAATCATCAAAATTATTCTCAAGTACGTATAAACTTTAATACTCAAATTAAACATTTAAAAAAAATAAACTAAAATGGGATTTTATAAAAAGATAAACTCACTTTTTCATATTTGAATTTAATATTATTATTATTATTATAATTATTGTTATTATTATTGCAGTTAAAGCTGTATAGTGTAGCAATTTTCACATGTATTTTACAAACTTATAATGATTAGGCTAATGCCAATTTTATGCAAACAATTTTGACGATAACGTACATTTTTCATCTTTAATAATGGTCATCTTAACAATGTAAAACTTGGTTTTCTAATAACGATAATTCTTAGCAAATTAGACATATATGTGTGTATGTGTGTATTGTCAAATTAAGAAGAATAATACGAACTCAACTTCCAAAAAAATAATAATGAGAATCAAGTATTTTCAACAAAATGAGAGAGAATTGAAGTAATTTTCTAAAAAGATTATAATAATGCTCCATAAATGATAAGAGAACAAAAAAATAGTCCGATATTTCAGAAGCAAAATTCTCGTTAGTCTTTATCCTACAACTCAAAATTTTACTTATGTCATGGTTTTTAGTAACATTCAGGAGGTGGTGATGTTGGAGGTTGTCAGTTTTGATGGCGGTTCAAGAAAAGGAGAGGACGACAGTTACAATGATGGAGATGACGGTGGTGGCCCACCATGGTGGTGGTATGAAGTTGGTGTGGCGTGTCATTGGTGACAACCAGTGGTGAGATGTAGTGGGTGTGGTGGCGCAACAGATGAGTTGAGAATGAGAATGGGGGATGAAGATTAGGGATAAAAGAATTTTATGTTTATTTATTTAAAGACCAAAATTTTAAGCTAATGATAGATATAACCCCTCAAGAGGTAAAAAGACTAAGTTGCCCTCATATCAAGTGCATATGACTGGATTTAATGCAAAAAATTAACGGGGTTAGTGCCAAAGGACGTAACATAATAGGAATTTGAAACATAATGTATGTTTTTTGCAATTTCTTTTACTAAATGACGTTTATTGAAAAACGTTCAAACATAAAAGATACCTTTTGCTATTTTGTCTAAAGATTACAATAAGATTCCCACATCTAGCCACTACAGTTTTAGCATAAAGGGGGTTACAATCCATCGATCAATCTCTCTTGTAGACCATATTGAAAGGGAAAGAAATTTAGGGTTTCCATCGAATTGCATCTTTAAAGACTTATCGGCCTAAGAATCCATGCTTTCTGAATCTTGCTGTCAGTTTCTGTCATATATACCTTTTTGCATTTCTTTGGTTATTATAGGACGTAGTCGCGACATAAATAAAAAATAAGAATTATATAGACGAAAATTATACCAAAAAGAATGACTACTAAAGATATATTTGACTCTGAAGTTGATGACTCAATTCTGAAAAGATGGAATCCTAGGTCAATAAAGTCTTTAAAGAAGCAATCAAATGCATGCCTGAGATATTATTCCCCTCAAACGAAAGTAGCAACTACATTTGACCCAATTAAATCAAACAAGCTATCTTATATAAAAAAATGAAATATATATGAAACGAGAGAAGTGCTTAAAGGATTGTGGAGAAATAAGAAGAGAGATATGCATCACCGATGAATGAGACAATGCTTTATATAGAGAAATTTGGACGGGCCACGATAAAATGAATCTTCTATATGGGCTTTGGTTATACGCTTTTGATGTTATTATATGAATATGATGATTGTTATCACGTTTAATTTACCATCTTCCAGAATATTCTAGGTGGTAACAACAATGTGAAACATATCTGAGGTTTATTTAATGCAATTTAAAAATGCTATATTTAAATAACTTATATTTTGCACATAACTTAATTAAAATTTCAGTTATATAATAACAATAGTTATACCTTGTGTTTCGATATCTTTTGGACATTTACGACTTTATTTTTCGTGTTTATTATTTCTTTTTGTTGTGATACTGAGTGTCGATACTATAACATTTGTTAATTTTCAAACCCGAAAATCCGACCTGTTTTAAGTTTTCGGATCTTCGCATTTAGTAAACAATATTTTAAATTTATAATAACATTATTCCTACGATTTTAATCCTAAGCTTCAATTTACGTATTTTATACACTAATTTCATTTTAATTAAAGTTCAGTGGTTGTTTGTGTCATTTAAAATTAATAATAATAATAATAATAATAATAATAATAATAATAATAATAATAATAATAAATTGTTTTATGCGGCGGAGCCACAATCGTGCTCCGCACGACATGGGAGACTAAAATGTTTGGTACCCGACAGAAGTTCCCCGTGCGGCGTGAGGGGAAGGCTAATCTCCCCCGCACGGCGCGACGGAGCTTGATGTTAAAACTATCTTTTTTAATATTCCATTAACTCGTTTAAACACAATATTTCAAACGATTTTAGAGTTGTTTCAACTTAGTTTTATAACAATAAACTTGTTTGAATATATTTGTAAGGCCAAAAGTTTTGAATTTCGATATCAATATGGGGAAACTCGTAATATATTTATGGTCAAGCTAATAGTTAGAATGGACGTGAATACCTGATATAAGACTAGAGCTTCGGTGCAAGAGTTTATCTTCAACAGAGAAGAGATCTTCTAGAATGTTAGGCTATTATTGTCATAGCTATAAAGAGGACCTTATTTTTATCATTTATGTGTGTGTTTAATTTCCATGGTGTAACCATCTTGGGTGTGGTCGGTTCGATTAATGTTATCAATATTTATTATTACCGATTACGTAGTCGTTCAATATTTTCTTTATATTTTTTGTTCAATCGTTTGATTTCACACACCCGTCTCGATCGTTTATCAAGAACAAAATATGTTCGTACGTCAGATCCATCCAGTTTCGGGACCTACAATATTTCTTGTGTGTTTCAACTCAACTTTTATGATCAATTTCAAAGTTTTGAATGTTATACAAACTCATTTATTAATTTTGATCAATTCGAATCAAATGAAACATATCTGGCTCAACTCATCGATAAATATTGAACCATTTCACTTATTTTAACTTTTCCACACTTTAATTCGCGAAATTTCGTGTGCTCTCTTTGCTAATTTGGTTTATTTTCAAGTTTGACTTTTAAAAGTTAAACCATGAAGATCAAGACTTTTTACCTTTTTTATAATCTCCTTCCAGGTATGTCAAGGTCTATTTTTCCTGCGTGTTCAGTTCTTGGAACTTGATACTACTGATGTGCTCTAAATTACAATTAAGTTATATAAACATTTCCTACACTTTAGACCAATTTTTGAGCTAGGTTTTTAATCCATTAAAACTCCTATTTTGTTAATGTTTAAAGTTTAAAGACTTCTACAGACAACGCATTAAAATAAAGTATCATTATTAAACTTAGACCGACAAGTATTTGAATTGATTTTATATGTTACAATTATTTTTATTTTTTGTTATCCACACTCTTTCATTAAAGTATAGTATTTAGTTATATGATTTATTTATTATTAATGATGGATAAATGCACATTTTTGTCTACAGTAACATATAAAAGAAACATGTTGGCTAATTCAATGGGGGCTATTCAAGGTTTGAAGTTCATGCCACAAGTTCAGATTGAAGATCGTATAAGTGATGTTGTGGGTTTTTACTAAAGTAATTTGGGCCATCGAAGAAGCAAAGGATTAACATGATTGAGTTAGTAGGGCGAAGTTTAAATTAAGAATAAAATGCCAAAATCGTCTCTGGGGTTTGGTAAAATATGCGTCTTTCTTTCAAATATTTTATTTATTGCAACTGTACCATTGAGATTTTCAATTTCGCCCAAATCACTAACTATGTTATTTTTTATAGTTAAGTCATGAGTATTATGGTCTTTTTACATATTAGTTTACTTTTTTTTGGGGGTATTTTATTTTATGGTATTTCAAACTAAAAGAAATGAAAAGAGTAAAGTGCCATTTTCGTCCTTGTGGTTTGGCAAATATTACGAATTTAGTTCAAAAAGTTTATTTTTTGCATATGGACCCTTCATGTTTCCCAATACCTGCCAATTACATCCAGATCACTAACCCCGTTAAATTTTATCGTTAAGCCAGGGTAGACATGTATTTTCACTCTTTGTTTATGATAATACTTATTTTAGTGAATTGCGGTTTTCGTCTATGTGGTTTGTCCAAATCTGCGATTTTAGTTATGTACTTTCAAATTTACAATTTTTATCTCTATGGTTTCATTTGCAAAAAATAAACTTTTTGAACTAATTCCCATTAGTTGTCAAACCACAAGGACGAAAATGACACTTTTAGTATTGAGCCATTTAACTTCTTTTAACTTTGTCACACTTCAATTCATGAAATTTCTTGTGCTCACTTTGCTAATTTGGTTTATTCTCAAGTTTTACTTTCAAAAGTCAAACCACGAAGATCAAGAATTTTTACTTTTTTTTTATTATTCTCCTTCCGTGTATGTCAAGGTCTATTTTTCCAGTGTGTTCGGTTCGTTTAGAACTTGATACTACTAATGTGTTCTAAATTACACATAAGTTATATAAATATTTTCTACACTTTAAATCAATTTTGAGCAAGGTTTTTATCAAATAAAACTCTTATTTGGTTAATATTTAAAGTTTAAAGGTTTTAGAGACAACGCAAACTATCTTTATTAAACTTAGACCGACAAGTATTTGAATTGAGTTTATATGTTACGATTATTTTTATTTTTATTTGGTTATCCACACTCTTTCATTTAAAGTATATTACTCTCTCTGTACCATTATAAGTGTTCATATTTCGTGTTTTATTTGTTCCATTACAAATGTTCACTTTCAAAATTTATTAGCCAATTTTCAAGTTTACCTTTAAACAAAAACAAATAGCATTAATAAGTAATATTGGTGGACCCAATTTTGAAGGGCATTATTGTCATTTGGTAAGAAAAAAAGTAATCATTCAATCTAATTTAAACTTTGTGTTTTTTTTAAACTATGACACTTTTAATGGGACGGATATAGTATTTAATTTTTAATTATATGATTTATTTATTATTAAAGATGGATAAATGCACGTTTTTGTCTACAGTAACATATAAAAGAAACATATTGGCTAATTCAATGGGGCTAATCAAGGTTTGAAATTCATGCCACAAGTTTTAAATTTTTTCCCAAATTAATGTTGGTTGAAAAATATTTATCATTTTAGTGTTTATTAAAAAGTATTTATCAAACTAGTATTTTCAATTATTTTGTGTTCATCTTTTTGTTTTAAAATAACATATTGGTCTTTTTAATTTTCCTATTTAGTTCATCAATTATCAATTTACGTATCATATGTTTTATCTATTTTTATGCTATTAATTCAATATCGTAAGTTTTATATTATTTTTTCTCCGTCATCCTTATTCTACGAAGTCGGATATGAAAATTTTCTTTTGTTTCATTTCTTTAATTATTTTTTTCCGTAGAAATTTAGTTTTTATAATTTATAATACATTATTTTAGGAATGTGTTTTTAGGTATAGTTTTGGTATTGTAACGACTATAACTGCTACTGACTTGAGTTCATGACGAACAGTAGCTGTAACGTTTGGGTTTTACTGATTTTTTGTTGTTATTTTTGTTTTAAATATGTTTATTTTATGAACTCAATTTTTGGGTTTTGTTCCGGTACCGTAACAATCCTAACAAGATCCAACCAAATTTATGTCGAAAAGACGCCACAACGCTTGAGTTTTACCAACGCTCGGGTTTTATTGATTTTTGGTGTTTTTTTTTGTTTTAAATTTGGTCAGTTTGAGAATTTAATTTTTGGCTTTAGTTCCGATATCGTAACGAACTTACCAGATACCAACGCTTGGAGGTAATGTCAACGCTTGGATTTTAACAACGCCGAGTTTTACCGATTTGTTTTAAATATGTTCATTTTATGAAGAATCGGTTAAACCCGGATGGTGGCAGGACAGAGCACTGCGGCGAGCATTCGACG